>NW_024673878.1:0-1191 GCF_008729295.1 Plectropomus leopardus | reverse complement strand
CTTTGTTTCCACGTTGTAACGTATAACGAGTCTCTACAGGTTATACTATGTCATTTCCAGCAATGTTTTGGACGGGTCAAAATTTGACATTTTTCGCCATAGAATGCGATTTATGGCCATTTTTTCAACATGCTAAATTATCATGTTTTTGGTCGCTTCGGGCCTTAGTTTCCACTCTGTATACTATGATGCGTCTCCACAAGCTATAATATGTCATTTCCAGCCATTTTGGGAGGGGTCAAAATTTGGCATTTTTTCGCCATAGTATAGTATGCGATTTATGGCCATTTTTTCAACATGCTAAATTATCACGTTTATGGCCATTTTGTGCCTTTGTTTCCACTTTGTATACTATGACGCATCTCTACAAGCTATAATATGTCCTTTTTAGCCATTTTTGGGACGGGTCAAAATTTGACAGTTGTCGGCATAGTAGTATGCGATTTTTGGCCATTTCTTCAACATGCTAAATTATCATGTTTTTGGCAGTATTGGGTCTTTGTTTCCATGTTGTAAAGTATAACAAGTCTCTACAAGTTATAATATGTCACTTCCAGCAATGTTTTGGATTTTTGGGACGGGTCAAAATTTGACATTTGTCGGCATAGTATAGTATGCGATTTTTGGCCATTTTTTCAACATGCTGAATTTTTATGTTTTTGGCCATTTTGGGCCTTTGTTTCCACTTTGTAACTTATAACGCATCTCTACCAGCTATAACATATAATAATTCCAGCCATTTTTGGGACAGGTCAAAATTTGACATTTTTAGCCATAGTATAGTATGCGATCTTTGGACATTTCTTCAAAATGCTAAATTATCATGTTTTTGGCAGTATTGGGCCTTTGTTTTCATGTTGTAAAGTATAACAAGTCTCTACAAGTTATAATATGTCACGTCCAGCAATGTTTTGGACGGGTCAAAATTTGACATTTTTCGCCATAGAATGCGATTTATGCCCATTTTTTCAACATGCTAAATTATCACGTTTTTGGTCGTTTCGGGCCTTAGTTTCCACTCTGTATACTATGATGCGTCTCCACAAGCTATAATATATCATTTCCAGCCATTTTTGGGAGGGGTCAAATTTGACTTTTTTCGCCATAGTATAGTATGCGATTTTTGACCATTGCTTCAACATGCTAAATTATCATGTTTTTGGCAGTATTGGGCCTTTGTTTCCACGTTGT
>NW_024673877.1:0-364 GCF_008729295.1 Plectropomus leopardus | reverse complement strand
AGACATTTGTCCATGTCTCCTTCAGAACGTCCTGTAGTTTATCTCTGACTTCTGACACAGCTGCTGTCACGTCCTCAAAGTACCTCAGAGGACGGACGATGATGTTGGATGACTGTGTGGACTCGCTGAGTGCTGACAGTGAGGTGTAGCTGTGTAGAAACTGGGTGTGATGGTCTGTGTGTGAGAGCTGCTCCAGCTCAGCATCTCTCCTCTGCAGCTCGTTGATCTCCTGCTGCAGCTCCTCCTCCAGCTCTCTGACCCGACTCACTTCAGTTTGCTGCTGCGATCTGAGCTGCTGCTTCACGTCGGAGCGGCTTTTCTCCAGGAGACGGATCAGCTGGGTGAAGATCCTCTCGCTGTCCTC
>NW_024673876.1:0-216 GCF_008729295.1 Plectropomus leopardus | reverse complement strand
GTTGTTGTTTCTTGACAAAAAATTTAAATTTGATATCTTTATGTTTGAAGCCTGAAATGTGGCGAAAGGTTGCAAGGTTCAAGGGGGCCGAATACTTTCGCAAGGCACTGTATATTCCAATAGCACTCCTATGATGGTCCAGCTCCACGAATTAATACATTGTTTGTATGATGATTTAATTGTGGCAGGCCACCACAAATAAATGAATGTATGGGA
>NW_024673875.1:0-257 GCF_008729295.1 Plectropomus leopardus | reverse complement strand
TACATAATACAGTACACTGACAATAAGCAAAAATATCCATTAAATTCAGTTTTGTTGAATGATGGCTTTGGCTGTCCATATTTGTATTGTTTTTCGATACAGCGACTGTGATGCCATCTATTGGTTTGCAAACATCAGTTTTAAAGCCTTGATTTTGGTATTTTTGCCTTCGCTGTCTTGCATTTTTGGAGACAGATGTGACCATGTTTGGATGACAGGGTGGAGCTGTGGAGGAGTGAGCGGTTGATCAGACTCAT
>NW_024673874.1:0-333 GCF_008729295.1 Plectropomus leopardus | reverse complement strand
AACATGTCCAAAAAACACCTGGAAACCACTTAAAATAGCGTGCAGAAACATTTAGGAGCAAAGAGAATCGCAAAAACTACCAAAAACATCAAGGCTATACTATGTCGAAAAATGTCAAAATTTGACATGTCCAAAAAACACATGAATACCACTTAAAATAGCATGCCGAGACACGTCATAGCAAAGAGAATTGCAAAAACTGCCAAAAACATCGAAATATAACGTAAAAAAAAACTGCCAAAAACACCAAGGCTATACTTTGGCCAAAAATGTCGAAATTTAACATGTCCAAAAAACACCTGGAAACCACTTAAAATAGCGTGCAGAAACATT
>NW_024673873.1:0-321 GCF_008729295.1 Plectropomus leopardus | reverse complement strand
CCTTTTTTCATGTGTGCAGTCAGTAAACAGTCTGACTAATTGTCAAAACGTCAGCAGGTTTAGTGACCTGCTGCTACATGGATACTTTTTTGTTTTACAACAGGTGAAATTTCTGTCAAACAGACTGCTGCAGAAAAAGAAACTGATATCAATAAAACGATGTTCAAAAGAACTAAGGAAAAATATCGAGGTGGAAAAAAAAACGTCGAGAAACTATATGTTTGTATAAACACATTGAAACAGCCTCGAATAACCACAAAATCAGGATCAGGATCAATTTGGGACAAACCAGGAACCAAAACATCCCCGTTAGCTTCAGTT
>NW_024673872.1:0-332 GCF_008729295.1 Plectropomus leopardus | reverse complement strand
TACAAGGTGACAAAATTATCTGCAGCAGCGGAAAAATCCGCCGAAAAGGGGACACGAGGATGATATCAGCTTTCTCTCATCCCACTGTCTCTCCGCTGTGTGTGTATTCACAGGCTGTCAGCGCACACACACACACACACGCGTGTTGTCAGGTTTCAGCGCGGCCACGAGCAGTAAGCAGCTGCGTTTTCTTAGTCACAACGAGCACAGAAGTGAGTCCACGTCCACTGCATGTTGTAGAGTGGAGAGGAGTGAGAGAAATGACACTGGAGAGAAAGGAGATTTTTGAACTATTCGATTGTTAACAGAAAAAAAAAAAAAAAAAAAAACAA
>NW_024673871.1:0-531 GCF_008729295.1 Plectropomus leopardus | reverse complement strand
ATTTGAACACCAAATATCTTGTTTTGTAATGTGTTCCATTGTGTTCACAATGAATAGTTTTTTAGTGATGGATGAAACACCTGTGTTTGTAAGTGTATTTTAGCATTATCTAATCTAGACCTCATTCAAAGATGTTTGTTTTTTAATGACTACAGTCTATAACATATACTACACACACTGGCATGCAGCATTGTCACAGTGCACAAAGAGTGTGCATGAAGTGAAAGGCACATAATAAATAATATAATAATACGATAAGTTCACAATGACACTCAGCTTTACAGGACTTTAAATTCCAGTATTGTGAACTAAAACCTTTTTTTAGCACTTAAAGTTTAACTGGTATGTTAGTGTTTTTGATGGGCATTGAAATGGTGATGACCCACCAACACCTCATCTCAAAACCATCACAGCAGGATACACATCTATGAATGGGCCTTCACTAGTTATCTTCTGTTGACCCCATTCAAAGAGGTCTGTGCAACCCAGAACTAAGTTTTTATTATTGTTATATCTATTTTTTGGTTGTTT
>NW_024673870.1:0-490 GCF_008729295.1 Plectropomus leopardus | reverse complement strand
AATAGTTTTAAGGTTATAACCGCTAATAATTAAATAAATAAATAAATGGGAGACTAAAACAGTGGAATAAGATAAAATAAAAAAGTAGAATAAATGAATAAATAAATAAATAAATAGTTAGTTAGTTAGTTAGTTAGTTAAAAGCCTGATTGAAAAGATGGGTCTTGAGCCTCTTTTTAAAAACCTCAACACTGTCTGTGATCCTGAGGTTCTCCGGCAGGCTGTTCCACAGATGAGGGCCATAGTAACTGAAAGCCGCCTCCCCATTTCTTTTAGAGCTAACTTGTGGTATGGTTAAAAGGCCAGTGCCGGAGGACCTCAGGGTCCGCGAGGGTTGATAAGATAAAAGCAGCTCAATTAGGTAAGAAGGCCCAAGACCTTTGAGACACTTAAAAACAAATAAAATAACCTTAAAATCAATCCTGAAACGCACCGGGAGCCAATGAAGCGATTTTAAAACCGGTGTAATGTGCTCCCGCCCTCTGGTCCT
>NW_024673869.1:0-261 GCF_008729295.1 Plectropomus leopardus | reverse complement strand
AAAACAAAAAAACACAGTTCTCCTATGAACTCTGAGGGAAATGTCAAAAGTATGAGTTAAATTTTGACAGAAATGTGACTCTGAGGTTCAGAATTCAAAAATTGATCTTAGGAGTGTAGTTTTTTTCACTTTGTAATACTTTATTTCGCATAGTATAGTATGGCAAAAAAGTGAAAAAATGACCCGTCCAAAAAATGTCTGAAAACAACGTAGAACAGCATGTTTAGGCGCATTATATTATAGCATGTTGAAAACATAAGT
>NW_024673868.1:0-289 GCF_008729295.1 Plectropomus leopardus | reverse complement strand
CATGCTGAGCTAACGGCTAGCAGCGATTAGCATTTTAGCTCGTTTTTACACATTTCAAATATCAGTAAGTACATAAAACACATCAATTTACCTCTGGCAGCTTTTCAGAGTACACACACTTCAACCATGTAACGACTCTTCGTCAGTCTTGGGAGTGTTTTTACTTTACAGTTTACAGCTCTCGTGCTCGATGCTGATAAAACGGATCTGCTGCTATCATCTTTGATACGCCGTATTTGACGCTAAGCACCTCCTACCTGAACAAGGTGAGGACAGGATTGGCTCAGGA
>NW_024673867.1:0-2005 GCF_008729295.1 Plectropomus leopardus | reverse complement strand
TACTATAGCCTTGCCTTTTCGGTCATTTTTTCATCATGCATTATTATGTTGTTTTTGGCCATTTTTGCAACGTTCTATGATATGGCATCATTCAGCACGCTACTTTAGACTGTTTTCAGGTGTTTTTAGCTATTTTTAGAACATGTCATATTTTGAACTTTTTTTGCCATACTATAGCCTTGCCTTTTTGGTCATTTTTCAACATGCATTATTATGGTGTTTTTGGCTGTTTTTGCATCATTCTATGCTTTGGCGTGTGTCTACATGCTATTTTATGCAGTTTTCAGTTGTTTTTGGGACATATCATATGTTGACATTTTCTGCCATATTGTAATAGGGCATATTTGGTCCTTTTTTCGACATGCTGCATTATGGCATTGTTGTCTCTTTTATCGAACCATCTTCCAGTTTTGGTCAGGGCGGCAGACACTGCCTCCAGTTTTTTAGGGTAGACTGAAGCCCTTCCTCCTTGATAAGGTCTTTTTTTCTTCTCTTGCTCCCTTCTTCTGCAAACACTCATGTCTATTTACTGCATTACATTAACTCGGTTGCCTGTCCGGAGCTTTTGTGCTCCCTTTTTTTTTTTTTTTAGTTTTTCTGGATCCTGACTTCAATCTTTGTTGTGCCTGATGGTGGTGATAGCTGTGCTGGTGCTGTGACCCTGGCTCTGGTTGTGCTCCTGCTGTGGCTGCATGGATACTGTACCTCCGTCTCTCCTTGATCATGGTCTTGGTTTTGCCATTGCTGTGGTCCTGTCTGAAGCTGCGCCTGTGTCATGGGCTTTGTTTGATGCCATGATCCTACTTGATGGGACCTTCTACTGCCATTATTATGAGTCGTGCCTCCACTATGAATATAGGCATGGGACTCTTATCAACACCTACAATATCTGCATGTAGCATCACATGCTATCATAGAGTGCATTTAAGTAATTTTACACCTATCACTATTGTTATATAACATGCTATTGTTAACATTGTTGCTGTTGAATCTTGCCCCCTCTGATTCCCCCTCTCTCTTTCTCTTTTCCTTTTGTCATTATTGTAATTTAATTGTTATTTATGACATCTGTTGCACATATGTCCGTCCTGGAAGAGGGATCCCTCATCAGTCGCTCTTCCTGAGGTTTCTACAATTTTTTTCATTCGTTACAGGGTTTTTTTGGGAAGTTTTTACTTAGACGATGTGAGGGTCTAAGGACAGAGGGATGTAGTATGCTGTAAAGTCTTCTGAGAAAAAATTGTTTTGGAATATTGGGCTGAATGAATAAAACTGATGTGAATTAACATGACTTTTGTCTGGCCTTATTTGGTATTATTGTTGGCTCATATTGTTATGATTTCCTTTAGAGACATCCTTTTTGCTTCTGTTTGTTCTCTCTGTTGAAGCACAATGTAAACTTTGTTTTTAAAAATGCTATATGAATAAAATTATAATTCTACAATGTTGTTTTTCGATCGTTTTCTGTGACATGCTTCATTATGATGTTTTTGTAATTTTTTTCAACTTTCTATACTATGACATGACTCAACATCATATTCTATGATGTATTGAGCCCTTTTTTTGACATGTTAAATTTTGAAATTTTTTGACACCCTATAGCCTTGCCTTTTCGGTCATTTTTTCATCATGCTTTATTATGGTGTTTTTGGCCGTTTTTGCAACATTCTTACCCATGGTGTGTGTCGGCACGCTACTTTAGGTTGTTTTGAGGTGTTTTCAGCTGTTTTTGGGACATGTCCTATTTTGACATTTTTGCCATACTATAGCCTTGCCTTCTCGGTCATTTTTTCATCATGCATTATTCTGTTGTTTTAGCCATTTTTGCAACTTTCTATGCTATGGCGTGTGTCAGCAAGCTACTTTAGGTTGTTTTGAGGTATTTTCAGCTGTTTTTGGGACATGTCCTATTTTGACCTTTTTGCCATACTATAGCCTTGCCTCTTCGGTCATTTTTTCAACATGCTTTATTATGGTGTTTTTGGCCATTTTTGCAACATTCTAT
>NW_024673866.1:0-438 GCF_008729295.1 Plectropomus leopardus | reverse complement strand
CTGCTCCTCTCCCCCTGCTCCTCTCCCTCTGCTCCTCTCCTCCCTGCTCCTCTCCTCCCTGCTCCTCTCCCTCTGCATCTCTCCTCTCCTCCCTGCTCCTCTCCCTCTGCTCCTCTCCTCCCTGCTCCTCTCCCTCTGCTCCTCTCTCCTGCTCAGTGTGTCAGATGTTTAGTTACTCCTCTGCCTCCTTCAGTGATGGTGTTTCCTGTAACAAGTGTAGTTTGTTTGCTGCGTTGGAGGCGGGGCTCCGCACCGTGGATAATCCCTCTGTAGCTGCGATAGTTAGCGAGCCCCTGTAGCCGGTGCGGACCGACATAGCGTAGCCTCTGCTAGCCGTCCACCGGCAGCCCCCGTGCAGCCGGGAGGCTGGGCGACTGTCCAAGCGAAGCGTAGTAAGCCGAAGCCCGCGGTACACCACCCACCCCCCCTTCACGTTTC
>NW_024673865.1:0-235 GCF_008729295.1 Plectropomus leopardus | reverse complement strand
ATTTTTTCTGGATTTCTTGTGCATATATCTCGTCTATTTCATTTTTTTTAATTTTCATCTCTATTTTTATATTTGAGTTTAATGAATTTTTATGTCGTTGTTCTAATATTTCTAGTTCGTTACGAAGTTTATCCAGATTTTCCTTCCTGCGTTTCTTAAGCCAGGATGTCACAGCAATTAATTTGCCTCTCATTACTACCTTGCATGCGTCCCAAAGCACAGTCGGTGACACCTC
>NW_024673864.1:0-361 GCF_008729295.1 Plectropomus leopardus | reverse complement strand
CCATCCTAAACTTTGGCCTAAAACGCTCAAAATATTGACTTTTTAGACCATTTTTTCAACAGGCTATACTATAAACAGCCCGAACATGCTGTTCTATGACTTTTTTCAGTATTTGGGGACATTACTTTTTGACCATTTTTTCCTGAGCTATAGTATGGCGTTTTTCTCCATACTAAAACTTTGGCCTAAAACACTCAAAATATTGACTTTTTAGACCATTTTTTCAACAGGCTATACTATAAACAGCCCGAACATGCTGTTCTATGACTTTTTTCAGTATTTGGAGACATTACTTTTTGACCATTTTTTCCTGAGCTATAGTATGGCGTTTTTCTCCATACTAAACTTTGGCCTAAAACGC
>NW_024673863.1:0-479 GCF_008729295.1 Plectropomus leopardus | reverse complement strand
TGATGGGGGTAAGTTTCAGGGCCAGTCAGGAAGCTGGCCACATGGGGACAGCCCCCACTTCACCTCCTTGTCGACCCCCTATCCCATTACATCCCAACTCATAAGACTGCCTCTGTCCCTGGCCCTGCAGGGCTGGACGGGGGGTCTGTGGTCTGGGGGAGTGGCATCAGTTCTGCTGCGGGGGTGTCGCCGGTGGCTCTGGGATGGTGGTCGGCCTCTCTGTGCGGGACTGGGCTGGGTGGTTGCTTAGACCCTGCTGCTGTGTGGCGGTTGCCCTGCCAGGGGTTTGGGTAGCCCTGGGATGCGCCTGTGGAGGGTTTAGCTTCTGGGCTGGGGGCCTGCTCTCCCCGGTCTCCCTGGGGTTTCGCCCCTGGCTGGGGTGGGGGTGGGGGGCCGCTATAGCCCCCCACCGTCTTCCCCACAGGGTATACGGGTTGGCCCAGGGGCGGTGGGCTGGGTCGTCATGGTGGGCCGTGGCC
>NW_024673862.1:0-273 GCF_008729295.1 Plectropomus leopardus | reverse complement strand
TTTTTTTTCCCGCCATTTTACACTTTGGCTTAAAACGCTCAAAATATTGACTTTTTGGAGCAGGTTTTCATCAGGTTATACTTTTAACTGCCTCAACATGCTGTACTATGACTGTTTTTAACATTTGTAGTGACGACTTTTTTGACAATTTTCCCTGAGCTATAGTATGACTTTTTTTTCGCCATGTTACACTTTGGCTTAAAACGCTCAAAATATTAACTTTTTGGACCATTTTTTCATCAGGCTATGCTCTAAACTGCCTCAACATGCTGT
>NW_024673861.1:0-274 GCF_008729295.1 Plectropomus leopardus | reverse complement strand
AGCTTTAAAATCTGTCTACACTTATATTTTCTGAAAGCCCATTAGCTGTAGATGTGGTTTAAAATAAAATATTTCATGGTAAACCCTCCTAGTGAGATTATTTATTGTGAATATACATGCTTTCACATTTTGGCATCAGAAATCTCACTAGTCAGAATGTAGTTTTAAACTAATCCTTCATTTAGAAAGCTTTGAAACGAGTCTATACTTTTATATTTTAACTCTAACTAACCCTTAATCTAACCCCTGTGACCAACCCCGGCAGGGCTGATCT
>NW_024673860.1:0-284 GCF_008729295.1 Plectropomus leopardus | reverse complement strand
AAACAAAGGCCAAAAAAGGCCAAAAATGTCATAATTTAGCATGTTGAAAAAACTGTCAAAAATCGCATGCTGTAGTATGGCAAAAATGTCAAATTTTGGTATGTCCCAGAAATTGCTGAAAACAATATATTCTAGCTTGTAGAGACGCATTATTGTGTACCAAGTGGAAACAAAGGCCAAAAAATGCCAAAAATGTCATAATTTAGCATGATGAAAAAACTGTCAAAAATCGCATACTATAGTATGGCAAAAATGTCAAATTTTGGTATGTCCCAAAAATGGCT
>NW_024673859.1:0-201 GCF_008729295.1 Plectropomus leopardus | reverse complement strand
CTCTCCAAATACTGAAAAAAGTCATAGAACAGCATGTTGAGGCTATTTTTAGTATAGCCTGTTGAAAAAATGGTCTAAAAAGTCAATATTTTGAGCGTTTGAGGCCAAAGTTTAGTATGGACAAAAACGCCATACTATAGCTCAGGAAGAAATGGTCAAAAAATAATCTCTCCAAATACTTAAAAAAGTCATAGAACAGGA
>NW_024673858.1:0-210 GCF_008729295.1 Plectropomus leopardus | reverse complement strand
ATAAACCAGTAAAATATCTTATGAACTTAGTACACGACAGTTTGAAAACTTACCTTGAATAACCTTACATTTAAACCACAAAACCATCTTATTAACTAGCAAAACATGTTATAAACACATATATTCTAATCATCTGAGAAAACCAGTACAATATCTTAAAAAACAGTAAAACCTATGATTATTTAGTCAACCCTACCTACTTTAAACTGA
>NW_024673857.1:0-382 GCF_008729295.1 Plectropomus leopardus | reverse complement strand
ACATTGTCAAATTTGAGTGGTTCACATTCATTGATTTAAGAAAAGAAAGAATAAATACTGTACAGTTGATTTAAGAAAATGTTTGGAAAGAGATAAATAATGGATCTAAAAAACTATTGCTCTATGCAGGTTGTTTTTTTTTTTTTGATGTATGAATGATTCCGATGGCGAGCCAGGGCCCGGACCAGCGAGACGTGGAGCAGGGACCCGACTTACATACGTGGAGGGTGTAACGACGGGGACAGCTTCATCGAGCATCTGGAGAGATCACATCATATCACATCATACAGATAAGAGACAAAAATCGCACTACCCGGGTAGATGAATGATACACACTGACTCTGGACAAACTGGACACTGACTGATTTGGACATTTGACTGT
>NW_024673856.1:0-3595 GCF_008729295.1 Plectropomus leopardus | reverse complement strand
TATCTATTATTTATATTATTTATTTATCTTATTCTTTTTAAAAACAATCTTTAAGCCAACAGCTAAAAGTCTGGAAACTGGCTCAAAATATTTAAGTAACCAATCTGAACATGATTTTTTTATCTCTTAACATGAATAAGCGGTTTTCATTAGCTCTTAAACTGAATGTCCTTCAACAGAAAAAGTCCACAGCGTCTCTGTGGAGTCAGTGGGACATTTCAACACAGTTTACATCAATTATTGATCAGAGCAGCTTTAAATGTGGCTCCATCACTAATTATTAATAACCCTTTTTTTTTTTTTTTAACTGTTAGCTCCTGTGTTAAAAGACCTGTCAATCAATCAGGAAGTGACGACAGCGACCAATCATGTCGTCTGACTGTGGGCAGAGGGCGGGGCTAATTATTTAATGAGGGTTCAAAGAAAAAATAAAGTGATATGTGGGAAAAGACTAAATACAGTTTATATTAAAGAATATTGGAAATGCATTTTTTAATAGATTTATAATCAACATTATCTGACGATCACACGGCGACCTGTGTACACACACACACACACACACACACACACACACACACACACACACACACACACACACACAGGAGACAGAGGTGTGTGTGTGTGCCTGAAACTGCTGGAAACACACACACACACACACACACACACACACACACACACACACACACAGCCTGACAGTGTCTCTCTGTGGGGTGAAACCTTTATTAACGAGCGTCACCACGGTAATTAATTGCCTTGTGACTGACAGGAAGACCATTAGCTCCACAGGAAGTGGACCAGAGCACAGCGGACACCAGCAGCGACTGTGGAGACTGTGTGACAGTCAGTGTGTGTGTGTGTGTGTGTGTGTGTTCGGGATAAAGGCTGACAGCGGCTCTGAGTCTCTCAGCAAACGTTGGACATTCATCCAAACACTGCGCTCACCTGTGACAGACTCTGAGTCACCTGCATGAAACAAGGTGACAAATTATTTTTACGTAACACTGAAGAAGAAAAAGAGGTGAAATAATAATAAAAGGTGTCACGTGACGGAGCGATAATGAGCTGAGCGAAGACGCTGATGTTTAATCAGACTTAGAGGCTTTTAGAGACTTAGGGCTTTTATTTTTCTGCTGTAATTATGTTGCACTCCATATTTTTATTTTAATTTTTAAAAACCTTTCAACTACATATAGAAATACCTCTCTCTTTGATTTTGGGGGACACTTTTTTCAAAATGACAGGAAGCCACTTACGTGTTTATGGGACTTTAGGACATTTGTAGGATCTGAGGAGATTTCTAAGATTTTGGGACAGTTCTTAGATTGCAGGACATTTGGAGGATTTCAGGAAGTTTGTAGGATTTTAGGACATTTTAAGGCTTTTAAGACGTCACTCTGATTTTAGGACATTGCTTGGATTTTGGGACATTAGTGTCTTAGCTGTGTCTTCTGTCGGGGGTGTGGGGACTCTATTTTGACGCTATTTTAGTCACTCTGGCACCTTGTGGACACTAAAAGGACAAAATCAATTCCTAGTGTGAGTCACTTTATTTTTACTGTGAATTAGAAAATGCCTGGGAGGCCACGTTTGGTCCGCGGGCCGTAGGTTGATTATCAGGAGCATAGCTGGTTTAAACTCCCTGATTATTGTCTCGTGGTCCTGCAGCTGCTGCTCTGTCTCTGCTGTCTCTGCTGTCTCTGCTGACAGACTCTTTTTATTTTGGGCTGCAGATGAGCAGATAGTTGGAGCTCTTTATCCGTCTCCATCTTTCACTCGTCCTGTTTTCATGAGACCAGAAAGAGGCTTTTAATGTGAAAAATCCATCCATCTTCCCCTGCGTCTCTCCGTCCTGAAGCTCTTGTCTCTCTGACTCGCAGCTCCTCTCCTCGCCCTCCTCCCTCTCTTTAGGCAGCCTAATTGCCTCCTAATTAACATTAATTGCTGTGATTGGGCGCTTTCGTGTCAATTAAGTGGCTATTCATCTTCTATTAACCAATTAGCCAATCAGAGCTTGTTACTGTCACCCTACAACGACACCGAGCACCAATCACGTCAACGAGACGCCCAAACGAGGCGGTCCCCGCTCGCTCGCTCCGCTAACGAGATAACGAGGCGACGGAGAGACACTCGTTAGACGGAGAGGTGATCTGTTACCGTGACGGCGGCTGTTTGTTTCCTGTTTCACTACAGAGTGTCGGGACTCCCTCCGCTCCACCCGACACACAAACGGCGTCACCTTTAAAACCGTCCCCGAGAAACAAACACGACAGCACCTGATCGCTGCGCTGCCGTTCGCTCTGTCACCGTGAGGTCATCGTTATTTTAGGATCAGACATCACGTGAGCACAGTTTCTTTAAAAACAACCCTCAGAGACGCGAAAGCTGCTGCAGATTTTTAGATTTAAGTCTCTTAAACGTGTTAAACTGTGTCTGAATTTACGTTGCTGCAGTGAGTTAATCAGCCTGCAGACTTTGTTTGGGGGCCACTTTTCAAAAATGTCAGGGGCCAGTCCCAGCATGTTTCCAGGATTTTAGGGGTTTCTAGAATTTTAATGCAATTTTGGAAATGTAGGACATTTTTAGGATTTTAGGACGTTTCTAGGATTTGAAGACATTTTAAGTACATTTCTCAGATCTTAAGACATTTCTGGGATTTTTTTTTATCTTTGCCATATTTACATCATCATCATCATCATCATCATCATCATCATCATCATCATGTGTTGAGCGCTGAGAGCGAGAATTTGAGAAAAAAACACAACAAAAACCAAAATCTACGTCAGTTTTCACATCGTCCACTTCTGATGTTTGTTTGGTTTATTTTCCCGAAACATTATCGAAGCGTCTCAGCGGCTTAAATCCCGTCTGTTGCAGAGTCCTTGAACGCATCAGTAAGGAGGGTTTTAAACTGTGTGTGTGTGTGTGTGTGTGTGCGCGTCCTTCACTGTTGACCTGAAGCTTTACTGTTGTTTACTGAACCATGTAATGACAGAGAGCGAGCGAGCAGCTCTGACCTCCATCACTGCTCCTCTTCTTCACTCTCACGCCGTCACTCGGAGCAGAAAAGAAAAATATTGATTCACTGCAGCTTCAAGACTATAAATAACTATAAATAACACTGTTTAACCACAGAAAACAGCTGTGGAGATATCCTTTTATCCTTTTATTAATATCAGACATGTATGTTGGGATTCTGAGATGTGTCTTTACAAAGTCTTTAAATCATTTTTTAAATATTTTTTTAAATAAGTTTGACTTGATCTGATTTGACCGCAGTTGTAGTCTAATAAAAAATATTATGACCATAAACATATTGATTCACATCATATTTTTAAAATGAATGGTAGTAAATATTGTCTAAATTACTGTATTATTGCATCCTTATTGCACTACTCTGAACTAAATTTAAAAAAAGAAACACTTTAGCTGAAGCACACTGATAAAGAACGAGTTTTGACTGTGAAGTTTTATTAAAAGACAGCTGGTCCTTTCTGCCGTTTTTGATATTTAATATAAAATTCAATTACATAATGTCCACCCGCCGTCCCCACAGTGTGTGTGTGTGTGTGTGTGTGTGTGTGTGTGTGTGTGTGTG
>NW_024673855.1:0-205 GCF_008729295.1 Plectropomus leopardus | reverse complement strand
TATTTTGAGCATTTTACACGAAAGTTTAGTATGGATAAAAAGCCATAAAAAGTGTCAAAAAAGTGATCTCTCCAAATGCTGAAAAAAATCATTGAACAGCATGTTTAGTCTGTTTATAGTATAGCCTGTTGAAGAAATGGTCTAAAAAGTCAATATTTTGAGTGTTTCAGGTCAAAGTTTAGTATGGAGAAAAACGCCATACTAT
>NW_024673854.1:0-214 GCF_008729295.1 Plectropomus leopardus | reverse complement strand
AAACACTCATAATATTGACTTTGTAGACCATTTTTTCAACAGACTATACTATAAACAGCCTCAACATGCTGTTCCATGACTTTTTTCAGTATTTGGAGAGATTACTTTTTGACCATTTTTTCCTGAGCTATAGTATGGCGTTTTTCTCCATACTAAACTTTGGCCTAAAACGCTCAAAATATTGACTTTTTTGACCATTTTTTCAACAGATTAC
>NW_024673853.1:0-317 GCF_008729295.1 Plectropomus leopardus | reverse complement strand
CAGCATGTTCAGGCTGTTTATAGTATAGCCTGTTGAAAAAATGGTCTAAAAAGTCAATATTTTGAGCGTTTTAGGCCAAAGTTTAGTATGGAGAAAAACGCCGAACTATAGCTCAGGGAAAAATGGTCAAAAAGTAATCTCTCCAAATACTGAAAAAAGTCATAGAACAGCATGTTTGGGCTGTTTATAGTGTACTCCTTTGAAAAAAAGGTCTAAAAAGTCAATATTTTGAGCGTTTCAGGCCAAAGTTTAGTACGGAGAAAAACGCCATACTATAGCTCAGGGAAAAAAGATCAAAAAAGTGATCTTTCAAAACG
>NW_024673852.1:0-330 GCF_008729295.1 Plectropomus leopardus | reverse complement strand
CAGGTCTGCTGAATTTATTGATTATTATTTAAACCCATTGGCAAAAATAGATAAAGTAGATAAAAGATAAAATTAAAAACCTCACCATCCCCACAGGGTCCCTTTTGTTCACTATTGATGTCGAGAGCCTTTACACTAATATAGACACACAAGAAGGCATCCAAGCCATTAGAGACATTTTTTATAAATTTCACGACAAAAGAAGACCAGATAAGGAATTATTCAAATTATTGGAAATTAATCTGACCCGCAACGATTTTGAATTTGATGGACAATTATTTCTCCAAATAAAAGGCACAGCCATGGGCAAGAAATTTGCTCCAGCATACG
>NW_024673851.1:0-273 GCF_008729295.1 Plectropomus leopardus | reverse complement strand
CATTTTCTCTCTGTCAGTTACTTAACAGGCGTCCTGAAGGAGGAAAACTGACTGTTTTACAGGTGTGGAAATGCCTTACAACAATCACAATGGAATTGAAGTGTTGGAGAAGAGGTCAGAGTGGTCTGGGTGCTCTGCTTATCTCCGGAGAAGAGTCTGGCTTTCAAGATTGCAGGGTCCCACCCAGGGCCAGTTGTAGGCAGGCATATATGAGGGGGCAGTCAGAAATGTGAAGGGGGCATCATATGTACACATCATGCTCCAGCACTTTTT
>NW_024673850.1:0-474 GCF_008729295.1 Plectropomus leopardus | reverse complement strand
TAAAAACAATAACAGAAATGAAAAACATCAAAGAAAATCAAGAAAAATACAGACAGCCTGACCCTCCCACCCCCACATATAAGTACGCAACAAAACACACACATTCAGGTAGATATTCCCACACATATTCGCAAAGGCACCCGAACACCCCCCCTCACCACCCACACACACGCACACATACACCAACACACACCAGCTGGTACTAAAGAGACATGGCTAGGCACTGAGACTTGAGGCGAGGGAGAAGCTACCTTTGGGGGCCAACCTCACTGAGAGAGGTCATGGTCCAGCATTGCCAGGGCGCCGCCCCAGAGACCATCCCAACCCGGGCAGACAGGAGTGCCCGCATGAAGATGTCGAGCCCTCTAGCCACCCGGGCCGAAACAGTCCACGGTACAGCGCCCCCAATGGTGGACCAGAGACAACTCCCAGTCCGGTAGGCCCCGATGAGGAAACACTGGAGCTAAAAACTAA
>NW_024673849.1:0-551 GCF_008729295.1 Plectropomus leopardus | reverse complement strand
TGGGGGAGAAAGTCATGTGATTGTGGGTGGTCATGGCAACGGCAGGTGGGTGGCGACAAATTATTAAACATGCAGATGCACAGCAACCCATAAAATCATAAATACACAGCAAATAACAAAATCACAGCAAACAAAGTATAAAAATATAAAAATACAAGGATAAAACACCACACACCCTTGTGCCGGATCACATAGAGGAAAAACGCCATACTATAGCTAAGGGAAAAAAGGTCAAAAAAGTGATCTTTCGAAATGCTGAAAAAAGTCACAGAACAGCATGTTCACCCTGTTTATACTATAGCCTGTTGAAAAAATGGTCTAAAAAGTCAATATTTTGAGCACTTCAGCCAAAGTTTTGTATGGAGAAAAACGCCATACTATAGCTCAGGGGAAAATGTTCAAAAAGTAATGTCTCCAAATACTGAAAAAAGTCATAGAACAGCATGTCCGGGCTGTTTATAGTGTAATCTGTTGAAAAAATGGTCTAAAAAGTCAATATTTTGAGTGTTTTAGGCCAAAGTTTAGTGTGGAGAAAAACGCCATACTATAGC
>NW_024673848.1:0-323 GCF_008729295.1 Plectropomus leopardus | reverse complement strand
TTTTTGAACATTTTTCCCTGAGCTATAGTATGGCGTTTTTGTCCATACTAAACTTTGGCCTAAAACACACAAAATATTGACTTTTTAGACCATTTTTTCAACAAATTATACTATAAACAGCCTGAACATGCTGTTCCATGACTTTTTTCAGCGTTTCGAAAGATCACTTTTTTGACCTTTTTTCCCTGAGGTATAGTATGGCGTTTTTCTCCATGCGAAACTTTGGCTTAAAGTGCTCAAAATACTGACTTTTTAGTTGATTTTTTCAACAGACTACAGCATAAACAGCATCAACATGCTGTTCAGTGACTTTTTTCAGCGTT
>NW_024673847.1:0-387 GCF_008729295.1 Plectropomus leopardus | reverse complement strand
AAAAAAAATGTCAAAATTTGATATGTCCCAAAAACAGTTGCAAACCAAATTAAATGGCGTTCCGAGACACGACATGGCATACAATGTTGCATAAACGTCCAGAAACACCAAAATACGGCATGTCGAAGAATCTTCCGAAAATACCGAAAACACCAAGGTTATACTATGGCGAAAAATGTCAAAATTTGACATGTCCCAAAAATAGTTGAAAACCACATTAAATGGCGTTCCGAGACACGCCGTGGCAAAAAATGTTGCATAAACGTCCAACAAAGCCAAACAATGGCATGTTGAAAATTGGTCTGAAATTACCGAAAACACCAAGGCTATACTATGGCGAAAAAAAATGTCAAAATTTGATATGTCCCAAAAACAGTTGAAAACCAC
>NW_024673846.1:0-323 GCF_008729295.1 Plectropomus leopardus | reverse complement strand
TTTTTAGCTGTTATTTTGATATGTCATATTTTGACATTTTTTGCCATATCGTCTATGGCATTTTCGGTCATTTTTACCACATGCTATTTTATGGTGTCTTTGGATATTTTTGCCTGTGTTTGCAACATATTATGCTTTAACATGACTGGGCATGCTATTTAATGTGGTTTTCAACTGTTTTTTGGACATGCCATATTTTGACATTTTTTGCCATACCGCGTATGGCATTTTTGGTCAGTTTCTCAACATGCTATTTCATTGTGTTTTTTTTTCAGTTTATAATCCTTATTGCAGCAGTGTATGCAATAACATGACTCGGCATG
>NW_024673845.1:0-1031 GCF_008729295.1 Plectropomus leopardus | reverse complement strand
TGTCTTTATTTATTTCTATACTATGACTGATGATAATAATTTAGGGACTTAGTTGATGTCTTCATGGTGGCAAATGAGTCTCCCCGTGCTCCTGACTCCATCACCCAACCTCTAACACAACAACACACTTTCTTTGCCTGCGCCCTCAGCGGCAGGCGACAGAGTGACTGACTACCTGGCATGGCAGTGTAGTGAATTATCTAAACAGCATTTGCATATTGTTGCAATTATTTCCTGGGGTTAATTAGCTGCAGTGGAGCACACTGCCCTGCGAGACCGGCTTCCTGTCACCAGCTCTCACACAGTATCTTAGCTTATTTATTTATTTTCCACAGTTTCCCTACTCTGTGTATGTGTGTGTGTCTATGTTGTGTATGCATCTGCCAGCACTGTCAGAATAACATCCCAACTGCACACCTGTTGCCAACATCCTTCAGCCATGACTGTCAAGGGACATGTGAGGGTGTGTGCTGTTTGTGTGTTTACCGAATATATAGGGATCCATACGGTCCCCTCAGAGAGTGTAAAATACGGATCTGTGCCCTAGACAGTCTCAGGACCAGAAAATCTCCAGATGCTGACAGCTAACTATTATCAAAAAGAAATGAAAATGGCAAAGAGAAGTAGAAAAAGGGGACAGAAAAAAGAGAGAAAGAAGGCTACACAAATTATGGAGGCTGTATCCGTCCAATGGATGGAGAAGTTTATGGGCTGAGGCTGACAGGATCTCTCAGCTCTGGACTTGGAATTCATGAGTTCAGGCATGCACACATTTTTAGTTTAGTTTAGTTTCGTTTAGTTTACTTTAGTTTCAAGTGAGGCGAAGTGAAGTGAAGTGAAGTTGCACACAATTAAAAACTGCAATCAAAATGAATAAAAAACAAGAAATGTGTCATGAGAATGCATGAAGCCTGTTGGAGCTGGAGCTGATGTGCTATATGTCAGTAGGCTTGTTGTCCTTTGGATATGGCCAGGTACGTACGTACACACACACACACACACACACACACACACACACACACACACACACA
>NW_024673844.1:0-232 GCF_008729295.1 Plectropomus leopardus | reverse complement strand
CATGAGTTTTAAAATAAATGTTACATACAATTTTAAACAAAACTCATATTTTCATTACTTTCCATTATGGTACGGTGTTGCCATATGGCAACGAACCCTAAAAACTACTAAAAAAATATTATTTTTTGAAAATGTCTCTTAATTATGTTTACTTGGTCTATTTTAAGACAAAAAAACACCCCAAACATTTTTTTACCAACTGGGATCATAGTGCGTACCATAGAGGGATAAA
>NW_024673843.1:0-344 GCF_008729295.1 Plectropomus leopardus | reverse complement strand
CCAGCACCGCCTCCTCGTCCAGTGGAGCGAGGGGTGTGGCTTAGCGTAGCGGACTCGGAGAGTGCAGCTGGTGTAGCTGAGTTTTCTGGGCGGATCCATGTCTCAGTCAGGGCTAGGACCTGAATGTCTGAGAGTTTCAAAGTCAAAGTCAAAGTCAGATTTATTTGTCAATTTCTTCACATGTAGTTGACATACAAAGGAATCGAAATTACGTTTCTCACTATCCCATGCGTTGACAGATATCAGACAGGACAGGGCAAACAGTAAAGTGCACAGGCACAACAGAGTTAAAAATCGAATTAAAGAATTAAAAATATAGTCTATATAACAAAACAAAAGAACAA
>NW_024673842.1:0-257 GCF_008729295.1 Plectropomus leopardus | reverse complement strand
AGCATCCGCGAGATGAACCGAGCGGGGCGGAGGGGAGGGGGGGCTGTATACGTCAACCCCTACCTACTCGGCTGCGTGATGACGACAGCAGACACACCGCAGTGGATGCTTTGTGTGGAGGCCGTTATCAGCTGCTGTTTGAAAACCGACATGCATATGATCAGGAACAAGCCTTTTGGCTTGCTCACTTTGTCATGATTACTTGCTAGATGGGGGAAAAATTAGACAAATTTGTCATTAAATTCAATTTTTTTTTA
>NW_024673841.1:0-240 GCF_008729295.1 Plectropomus leopardus | reverse complement strand
AGGTCATAGTACAGTTTGTCTTTTTTATTTTTTACAAAGTCATGATCAAAACATTTTTATCAAAAGCCATATTTTTTATTGTTTTACCAAAGTCATAGCAAATAAGTCATGACATTGTTAATGACTTTTTTTATTTTTAACAAAAAAGTCCCTTTTTATAGTCAAATAAGGTCATTACATTTTTTTTTTAATTAAAAAGTCATTGTATTATGTCTTTATTTTTTTTTACTAAAAAGGCGC
>NW_024673840.1:0-491 GCF_008729295.1 Plectropomus leopardus | reverse complement strand
GAGAAAATATAAAAGAAATCAACTCCAGATGCAGCAAACGTTTAAAATCGTTAGAGACTGTTTGGTATATTTTTACGTGCTTTTCATGTTTCATTTTTTGATACATTTCGTCATGTTCATGTATACAGCATGGATTTTGTTAAGATTGTGTATTTTTGTTTAAAATGGGAGTTTCCAGCTCAGCTCCTACAGTAACTCTAAAATACACTGTGGAAACAAAATTGCGCAAAAAAATGCGCCACTGAAACCCATTCAAACTGACATTTTTGATCCCACAGCCACCAAAACATAAAAACATGTATTTTATTATTTTGGGGAATAGATCATTTTTACCATTTTTCCACCTGGAGAAAATACATATTTCCACAAAGTGCACTTTCACAATCAGTGTTGATGCAAATCATTGACATATCCCAGGCTATGATGTAAAAAAAAATTACTTTGCATGTGGTATATTGAAAATATCCCATTTTTTCCATCTTTCAGTAGCA
>NW_024673839.1:0-253 GCF_008729295.1 Plectropomus leopardus | reverse complement strand
TAAAACAGGAAACTGTCCCACTGCTGTCACAAACTGATATTGCAGAGGTATTAGAGGAGTGAGGGAACGCTGAAAATATCAATTTACAATGACGAATATTGATGCTGTATTTCTATACTTTTTTTCATAAAATTTAGTTTAGTTACAATTTATTTAAATCATCTATTATTAATGGACTTTTGCATGTCAGTTTGTGTTTAACTTGCTGTTTTCTGTTGTATTAACTTTATTATTAATAATAATAATAATACTA
>NW_024673838.1:0-317 GCF_008729295.1 Plectropomus leopardus | reverse complement strand
GTGAGCTGATCACAGACAGGTGAGCTGATCACAGACAGGTGAGCTGAACACAGACAGGTGAGCTGATCACAGACAGGTGAGCTGATGACAGACAGGTGAGCTGATCACAGACAGGTGTGCTGATCACAGACAGGTGAGCTGATCACAGACAGGTGTGCTGATCACAGACAGGTGAGCTGATAACAGACAGGTGAGCTGATAACAGACAGGTGAGCTGATCACAGACAGGTGAGCTGATCACAGACAGGTGAGCTGATGACAGACAGGTGTGCTGATCACAGACAGGTGTGCTGATCACAGACAGGTGAGCTGATGAC
>NW_024673837.1:0-735 GCF_008729295.1 Plectropomus leopardus | reverse complement strand
TTCCCTACAGATGTGGTTTCCGACCGGGGCCCTCAGTTTACCTCGGCGTTCTGGAAGGAATTCTGTCGGCTCTTGGGGGCATCCACCAGTCTGTCTTCCGGATACCACCCACAGT
Source organism: Plectropomus leopardus (assembly GCF_008729295.1). Classification (NCBI taxonomy): domain Eukaryota; kingdom Metazoa; phylum Chordata; class Actinopteri; order Perciformes; family Serranidae; genus Plectropomus; species Plectropomus leopardus. Next base: position 620 of record NW_024673837.1, on the reverse strand, counting down.
CGAACGGTCAGTCGGAGCGGCTTAACCAGGAGATGGAGACGGCACTGCGGTGTATGGCCTCCAATCAGCCCGCCTCCTGGTCGTCACAACTTTTGTGGGTGGAGTACGCACACAACACCCTGGTCAGTTCTGCCACCGGGCTCTCACCATTTCAGTGTGCATACGGCTTCCAGCCTCCCTTGTTTCCTGACCAGGAAAAAGAGACTGCTTACCCGTCAGTAGAGACTTTCATCCGCCGCTGTAAGCGCACCTGGTCCCGAGCTCGGTCTGCACTCCTGCGGACCGCCGCTCGCTACGCCTCCTCGGCCAACCGTCGCCGCTCCCAGGCTCCTCCGTACCGGGTCGGACAAAGAGTTTGGCTGTCCACCAAGGATCTTCCCCTGAGGGTGGAATCCCGCAAGCTGACTCCCAAGTATGTTGGTCCATTTCCTGTGGAACAGGTCGTCAACCCGGTGCCGGTCCGCCTCAAACTGCCCTGCTCCATGCGCATCCATCCCACGTTCCACGTCTCCAAGGTCAAGCCAGCCAGGGAGTGTCCTCTGCAGCCCGCCTCTTGACCACCGCCGCCTCCCCGTCTCATTGATGGGGCTCCGGCTTACACGGTGCGTCGCTTGCTTCGC
>NW_024673836.1:0-253 GCF_008729295.1 Plectropomus leopardus | reverse complement strand
GGTAAAATGCTCAAAAAAAGTCATCTCTCCAAATGCTGAAAAAAGTCCTAGTACACCATGTTGAGGAAGTTTATAGTACATTCTGTTGAATAAACTGTCCAAAAAGTCAATATTTTGAGCGTTTTAAGCCAAAGTACAGTCTGGCGAAAAAAGCCATACTATAGCTCAGGTAAAAATGCTCAAAAAAGTCATCTCTCCAAATGCTGAAAAAAGTCCTAGTACAGGATGTTTAGGCAGTTTATAGTACATTCTG
>NW_024673835.1:0-303 GCF_008729295.1 Plectropomus leopardus | reverse complement strand
CACAGGTTACAGAAATTCATTTGTTTTAATGATGCATTTCTGTTTTTACTCAAAACAGACAATAAAGAATCAATCTATCTATCTGCCCTCTAGGGGAGAGTCTCTAGAATTTTACTAACTTTTGTTTCATTTGATCTGTATCTGATAAGACCGTGAGGACTCAGCCAGTTAGTGTTGAGAGTACCTCCCCCAGTACGGGGACACCGGGTCCCCCCACCGGAGCCAGACCGGGAGGGGGGTGGAGCTTGTAGGCAAGCGTCTCTAGGGCAGGACTTTGGCCATAGGGCCCAGTCGGGCTTACCC
>NW_024673834.1:0-1427 GCF_008729295.1 Plectropomus leopardus | reverse complement strand
TACAATATTGTAATCCTAGTTCTATTAGCACAGGCAGAGCCCTCTACCAAGGGGCCATGTCACTCCTGCGCAGCTCGCTGAAGGGGTTGTAGGATGTTGGACATGGTTATCAGCCTGGGGAATCCACTCACCTATATACTGTAGTGTCTGCATATATTGGGGTAGCCACATCCTTATTGGCTGGCTATGTTAATGCTTATCTCAATGTGCAAATGTATGCTCGCTAGTAGAGGAGTATTACCCAAAGAGTCCAGTAGAGAGCTCTGCCTGTGCTAATAGGACCAGGTTTACACTATCATAGCCTACATTACCACTGTGAGTGCATTGCATACATTAAAGGTACCATGTGGGAATCATCTTTTAAAGACCCAATATCACTTATGCTTTTCTCAAATTTTGCAAAAATTCTTTGTTCTACTCACGTTCTACCCTGAAGGCTGATTTGCCAGGGCCATGAGTGAGGTTTAGACACACAGCCTCCGACGATCCGATCAAAACAACGCTTTGGTTTGAAAACTGGCATCCCACATTTCAATTTCTCTATAAAGAAAGTTCAGAGCAATGAATTGTCGACGTAAGGATCATAACACAGACAACAACAACAACAACAAATGGATTCTATTATTAGATCCTTGAAATTAGATAGAAAGAAGTTGTAAACTTTGACCTGATGCCATGTCTAGCAAAATCCAAGTGACTTGGACAAATGTGTTTTCACCTGAAGCTCTTCCAGTTAATGTCTAGATAATTTCAGGTTTGCAATAAATGTGTGAAGGGGGCTTTGGATACAAAATCATATGAAGGCTCTACAGGACTTTTTTTTCCTCTGCAACTATTGTGTATTTTCAGAGTGATGTATATATTTTTAGGCATTGTATTAGCTCAACTAATTTAAAAGAAAAATAGTCCATGTAGCTGATTTAAATGGGAACAAGCATCTAAACAAGGAAGCATGCCCCCAGCCCCCTAGGTTTGGGTTAAACCCCCAATATTTACAATGTCTGGCTCCAACCCTGGTCTTACTTATACCTCCTTAGACCTCCTCTCTACCTGGCGAGAGAGATCATGAGAGGCAAGCTGCAGATAAATACATTGGGAGACCTTCATGGGTAAGGCAGGTACTTCCTTTCAACGCATGTCCTAAGCCCATAGTGACACCATGAAACTGGCTCATGCGAGGTCTCAATCCAAAGGTCAGAGTTAAGCCATCATTTCAACAGTGATAAATTGGCATATATACATGCAATCCGGATTTACAGCATACAGTAATAAAAAATCCAATATATATGAACACAAAGAGGGTTCACATACCACAGTCTGGGATGCCACAGTAGTCCCATCTCGTGTTAATGTCAGTGGTGTAGCACCACAGTCCGCTCACGTTGTCATCTGGGTTTCTGCAGCTCTGGCAGTGATATACATTATAC
>NW_024673833.1:0-1530 GCF_008729295.1 Plectropomus leopardus | reverse complement strand
AGACTGAAGCACATTGTCAGTGTCATGCGCAAACCTGGTATCTCCGCATTGCACTATTTTATTTTTTTTTCACCTCCTATCTCCACTGTATCCTTTTTAAACACTGGTTTTTCTGACTCTTGAAAAATAACATTTTTAGAGATTGGTTTTCGCCTGACAGCAGCGATATGGCCCTTCCTCTTTTACTGATATTAACCCTGGAATGTGTTTTAAAATGGACACGTATTCAAACTGTGTGACCGCCTTGACGGTATGGAATTACTCAAATTGCTATTTTTATGTGAAAGGGCGTAGACTAATTTTTGACAGTTGATAAGTTCTTGCTGCAAGGTTGCCATGATGCCTTTTAAATCTTAAAAATTGTATTAATCATTTGATTGTGAACATCAGCATCATGACTTAAAACCCAGAACTGAAATAATTTTGTATTTTTTTAGTTCCCGACATGTTTGAGAATGCAATCATGTGTAAACATTTCTACGTGAATGGTTAAGATATGGTTTTACATGGGAAGCATTCTTGTGATCATCTGACAGGAATTTTCCCCCCTTTTTCAGTTATTTACATGGCCCTAAGCCTCACCTGTAGGATGCACATTTTGCTCAAACATTAGTTCGCTGTCTGCTGCACAACAGAAGCATTTCTAGACTGTTCTAAATGAATGGTTGAAATGTAGTTTTACACAGTGGGGATTTTCATCATAGTTTATGAGACAGAGGACAAAATGCATTTGTGGGCAATAGTACATGGATGGCGAAGATGTGGTTTCAGACAGCACATGATCTAATCATAATTGATCAGAGAAAAGACCAATTCATCATTAACCACATCTTATGAGCCATTTATGTTGTCTACATCTGCAACAGTCCTACATTTCATCAAATCTTTTCACCATGGTCAATGAGACAGAGGACATAATGCATTTGTGGGCAATTTTACATGGATGGCGAAGATGTGGTTTCAGACAGCACATGATCTAATCATAATTGATCAGAAAGAAGGCAAATTCATCATTAACCACATCTGATGAGCCATTTTTTCTGTCTACATCTGCAACAGTCCTACATTTCACCATGACTTTGGTTAATTCTTTTGAACTTAATGTCATTAGTCAGATTTTAAGATCATAACTGAATTATGTTCTCTTTTTATGTGTCCCTAAATCTCAGCTGCAGGATTTCAGTTTTGCTCTCACATTAGTTCCCTGTCTGCTGCACAACAGAAGCATTTCTAGACTGTTCTAAATGAATGGTTGAAATATAGTTTTACACAATGGGGATTTTCATCATAGTCAATGAGACAGAGGACAAAATGCATTTGTGGGCAATTGTACATGGATGGCTAAGATGTGGTTTCAGACAGCTCAGGTTCTAATCATAATTGATCAGAGAGAAGAACAATTCATCATTAACCACATCTGATGAGTCATTTATGTTGTCTACATCTGCAACAGTCCTACATTTCATCAAATCTTTTCACCATGGTCAATGAGACAGAGGACAAAATGCATTTGTGTGCATTTGTAAATGG
>NW_024673832.1:0-497 GCF_008729295.1 Plectropomus leopardus | reverse complement strand
CATCAGGCTATATTATTAACGACCTAAACAAGCTGTGCTATGACTTTTTAAAGAATTCTGAGTGATGACTTTTTTGACAATTTTTCCCTGAGCTATAGTATGGCTTTTTTTTGCCATACTAAACTTTGGCTCAAAACGCTCAAAATATTGACTTTTTGGACTTTTAATTCACCAGGATATAATATAAACCACGTAAACAAACTGTCCTATCACTTTTTAAAGCATTCTGAGTGATGAATTTTTTGACCTTTTTTCCCTGTGCTATAGTGTGGCTTTTTTTGCCATACTGAATTTTGCCTCAAAACGCTCAAAATATTGACTTTTTCGACATTTAATTCACGAGGCAATACTATAAACGATCTAAACAAGCTGTCCTATCACTTGTTTAAGCATTCTGAGTGATGACTTTTTTAACCATTTTTCCCTGTGCTATAGTATGGCTTTTTTCCACATACTGTACTTTGCCTCAAAACGCTCAAAATATTGACTTTTTGGAC
>NW_024673831.1:0-310 GCF_008729295.1 Plectropomus leopardus | reverse complement strand
CTAAAGAAAAAAACTTTAATATATGAAATATACCACGTTTTTTTTCATATATGGTTTTTATATTTTCACCCAAATTTTCTATATATTTTTAATGTCCATCCATATTGCTCAGTATGCCCAACTAATCAGCAATTTAAATTCAATATTTAATCAATAATCAATGATGCGCTGCAAGTTAGAACAGGCTTGCTGACATCAAACTTCTGGAGGAGAAGAGACGTTTACCTGATTGCTGTAACTGCAGTTCACTCTTGTGGTGTTTCTTTTTTCTCTTTTCATAAGCAGGGTAGTTCTGCTTCCTACTCCTGTC
>NW_024673830.1:0-204 GCF_008729295.1 Plectropomus leopardus | reverse complement strand
GAGAAGTGTCACAACTCATGAAAACTGAATTGAAATACTCAAGTAAAGTACCTAAAAAATGTACTTTTACTGCTCAGTAAACGATGTATCCAGAGTCCATGACTGCCTGAACTCAGGGTGTAGATCAGTGATACTCAACTGATGGCCCAATACATGACCTAAAATCTGAGAAATGTCCTAAAATCCTAAAAATGTAATAATATC
>NW_024673829.1:0-474 GCF_008729295.1 Plectropomus leopardus | reverse complement strand
ATAATACAATGCAGGCGACGATCCGATATTATATATTTGTACATATATATACATGATATGCATACACACATAGTGCAGTCTGTACTGTTTGGATGTGCAGTGACAGAGTGTAGTCCAGTTCAGTGACAGTGACCGCAGGTCTGACAGAGGTGGATGTGTTGAACAGTCTGATGGCAGCAGGCAAGAATGATTTCCTGTATCGCTCCCTCAGACAGCGGGGTTGGAGGAGTCTGTTGCTGAAGCTACTCTTCAGATTGTCCAGTGTCTTATGGAGGTGATGGGTGACATTGTCCGTTATTGCCAGCAGTTTTGCCAGCATTCTGCCAGCATTCTGCCAGCATAGGCAATAGTATAGTATGGCGACAAAGGTCAAAATTTGACACGTCCCAAAAATGTCTGAAAAGCGCATATTCTAGCTTGTAGAGATGCGCCATAATGGACACAGTGGAAATAGAGGCCAAAAAAGTCCAAAAA
>NW_024673828.1:0-278 GCF_008729295.1 Plectropomus leopardus | reverse complement strand
TGAAAGAAGCGCAGCAACTTAAAATGAACTTATGATCAGTTAATAATCGACTAATAATCAGCCAATAATGAACCATTAATCAACTTATAATCAATTAATAATCAACTTAAAATCACAATCAATAATAATAATAATAACTAATAATGACTTTTCTTCTTTTGTGGGGTAAACAACACACACACAACACACACACAGTAACACACACACACAGCAACACACACACACAGTAACACACACACAGTAACACACACACACACACACACACAGTAACACACACA
>NW_024673827.1:0-324 GCF_008729295.1 Plectropomus leopardus | reverse complement strand
GAGGTAGAGTGGCTACAAGAGCTGTTATTACATCACATAACTCTTCAGAAGTTGAGCGTATCATTCAGAAGTTTTGAATCCACAATTCCTCTGTGAAATCCTGGACTATCACCTCCCAGAAATCCCTTATACGTGGCCATTCCCACGCAAGAAATTTCTTGCAAATTGCAAGAAGTTAGTAGATTTAGAAAATTATCTCTTTTTTTCCTTTAAAGCTAGGGGGAAGTTTCGAGAGACAAAATTTAAAATGATCATAATAATAAAAATTTTAATAGAATAGTTTTTTTTTTAACTATTATAACTTTTGAGTTATCTCAGGTCATT
>NW_024673826.1:0-203 GCF_008729295.1 Plectropomus leopardus | reverse complement strand
AAAATATGACATGTCCTAAAAACAGCTGAAAACCACATACTATAGTATGTCTAGACACATCGTAGTATACAATGATGGAAAAATCTCCCAAAAGATGTAATATAGCAGGTTGACAGTATGACTGAAAACGCCATACAACAGCATGACGAAAAATGTCAAGGTCATGGTTTCATAGCACATTGAAAATAAAAGGCCATAGTCTA
>NW_024673825.1:0-228 GCF_008729295.1 Plectropomus leopardus | reverse complement strand
GATCAATTAAAAAAATAGACATATTAATCGATTAATCGAAAAAAGAATTGATAGATTAATCGATAAAAAAATAATCCTTAGGTGCAGCCCTAATAATATCTTGCCGACAAAAGATATGGTTTTCATCAAAACAGTGGAAAACAAATGTGCACACACAGATTAAAATCTGTTCAAAAAGGTGCTATGGCCTAAATGTTATGTTATTCTTTTTTATTTTAGGACTATATT
>NW_024673824.1:0-261 GCF_008729295.1 Plectropomus leopardus | reverse complement strand
CTTTCTACAAGATCGACTCCAAACTGAGACCTCTGCCCGCCTGCAGCACACAGGTGAGACTCACACACACACACACACACACACACACCACACACCACACACACACACACCACACACCACACACCACACACCACACACACACACACCACACACCACACACCACACACACACACACACACACACCACACACACCACACACCACACACACACACACCACACACACACACCACACACCACACACCACACACCACACACACACAC
>NW_024673823.1:0-399 GCF_008729295.1 Plectropomus leopardus | reverse complement strand
CTCTGTGCAGGTCCCCATGAAAGAAGACGTTTGACATGCCGTTGTACTCTTGATGGGCACAAAATGGATCGATGTGAAGAAAAGATTGCATCAAAAAACCAGTGGTGGCTGTGGGTAATACAACCGTGTGAGCATTGGTGGTTCACTGGCAGAATTCTCACCTGCCATGCAGGAGGCCCTGCATTCGATTCCCAGCCAATGCAGTTGTCAGTTGCTTCATTGACACTGTACCATAGGGCCTTTTATGTGAGCTCCAACACATCTGTCAGTGGGCAATCAGGAAATAACTGTTGGCACTTTCCCTGCGCATTCTGACACAGGTGATGCAGTGGGTTCGAATAGGAATCTGCCCTCCCGGGGAAGTCGGGGAATTGAACCCCGGTCTCTCACGTGACAGGC
>NW_024673822.1:0-1117 GCF_008729295.1 Plectropomus leopardus | reverse complement strand
TTTTTTGTAGATATTTTATTGAACAATTGATTAACAAAACAGCAATAGTGGATTTTAATTTTTTTTAAATAGTTGCAATAACATTATGTTAGTTGCAGCTCTAATTGTGATTGTCCTTCATTTCTTGTTAGACTAAAAAAAATCATACTATCCGTCTCATTTGTCCTGTTGTGGTCTCTCCTCTGTGCAGGAAGGATGCTGTCCCTGTCCCGAGCAGTGGTGTGTGGCGTGGCCCGCGCTCCAGCTGCTGTCAGTCAGGGTGGAGTGACTGCTATCACCCGATTTAACAGCACACAGGTACCTGACCTCTATTTTATTAAAACAAACTTAAAAAAAAAAAATCATGACCTTAACATCTTATGTATTTATCTTTTTTTCCCAGAGTGCTCCTAAGAAAACAACATTTGGGCCTCTGGCAGATGAGGACAGAATTTTCACAAACCTTTATGGCCGTCATGAGTGGAGGTAACACCCCTGATTTTATTCTAATGCCAAATCAAAAACATAAATTGATATGATTGAATCTCTAACACCGTACAAGTTAAAGCGCTGAGCGGTAAAATAAAAGAGACCTGTTTGTGTTTCAGGCTGAAGGGGGCGTTGAAGCGCGGCGACTGGTACAAAACTAAGGAGATCCTTTTGAAGGGAGTCGACTGGATCCTCAATGAGATCAAGGTGTCTGGCCTGCGTGGTCGGGGCGGCGCTGGTTTCCCTACAGGCATGAAGTGGAGCTTCATGAACAAGCCCAGCGATGGCAGGTCAGTGAGGAGACACACACGTACACACACGAGTCTTGCCCTGCAGGCATTACACGATGCCATTCAGCAGCAACATGCCCGAGCAACCGGATGATATTTTCATAGTAGCTGATCATTTTAATCAACTCATCCTTCAACTCTAAAGATGTAGCAGGATCAAGAACAAACTGTAATTTTATTTTTTTAAACTCATTTAAAAAATCTACCTTGTATGTCCTTTAACAGACTTTCATGAATAGACAAATATGTTGTAAACAGTCAAAACCAACAGCGTACAATGCCCATCTTCTTTAATTCATCTAAGCATTTGCTTTGGTTTCTCAAAATAATTTTTGGTGCTTTAAATAATTATTTGAGAA
>NW_024673821.1:0-435 GCF_008729295.1 Plectropomus leopardus | reverse complement strand
TCACACACACACACAGGCACACACACACTCCCCGCACCTTATATTTATGTCTACTGCACCTATTGGGGCCTTAACTGTTACATACACACACACACACACACACAGACACACACACAATATACATCAATATACATGCCATCATGTATTTACAGCTTGAAAGGCACTTACCAACTATGAACACACACACCATGTACTATTGCTGCCATACCACCATCAATTATCAATGAGGGTCCTGAGTGCTGTGTGTGTGTGCGTGTGTGTGTGTGTCCTCCATCAGTAACAGTCGAGGACACATGCCGTCCTTTGTTCGACCAGGAAATGGAGATGTCACAGTGTTACGTCAGCTTATGGCTGCCCATAAAATCCAGTGATGACTTCCACTCCTGTCTCATAACACTGCAGTGTGTTTGATGTGGCTGAGGACACACACACACA
>NW_024673820.1:0-285 GCF_008729295.1 Plectropomus leopardus | reverse complement strand
TACTATGGCGAAAATGTCAAATTTTGACCCGTCCCAAACATGCCTGAAAATGACATATTATAGCTTCTTGAGAAGCAACATAGTATACAAAGTAGAAAGAAACACCAAAAAAGTCCCAAAAAATGATCATTTCGCAGGTTGGAAAAATTGGGAAAAATTCGCATACTATACTATGGCGAAAATGTCAAATTTTGACCCGTTCTAAAAATGCCTGAAAATGACATATTATAGCTTGTAGAGACGCAAAATATTATATAAAGTGGAAACAATGGCCCAAAAATGCTT
>NW_024673819.1:0-329 GCF_008729295.1 Plectropomus leopardus | reverse complement strand
CCTCAGCCCCAGAGATACAGGAGCCCACCCCCGGGTCCCCAGACCCTGCTTCCCCAACGGAAGGCGTGTCGGTGGGATTGAGGAGGTCTTCGAAGTATTTCTTCCACCGATCCACAACATCCCGAGTCGAGGTCAGCAGCCCCCCGTCGCCACCATACACAGTGTTGACGGAGTACTGTTTCCCCCTCCTGAGATGCCGGATGGTGGTCCAGAACCTCTTCGAAGCCGTCCGGAAGTCGTTTTCCATGGCCTCGCCGAACTCCTCCCATGCCCGGGTTTTCGCCTCGGCGACCGCCGCCGCCGCACTCCACTTGGCCTGTCGGTACCTG
>NW_024673818.1:0-501 GCF_008729295.1 Plectropomus leopardus | reverse complement strand
TTATTACCAACTGCCAGTGAAGCGTACTGTACTGCATCTGGGTCCTCCATACACCCGTTACAGTACGATCTGGCCAGAAATGGACCCAGCAGACTCCGGTGCTCTTCAGTCCCGCCTAGCCCGAGTTGAGGGAATGCTTCAACAGCACGAAGCTCAACTCACCTCAAACGCGGCGGAGGCTCGCCAGTCTGCTTCAGTGTTGGAACGGGCGCTAACTCAGCTAGCCACGCAGGTACAACAGATGGCAACCACGCTGACTCACCACGCCGCTCCAGCTCCGGCTCCTGCCCAGCCCGTTCAAGCACCTACGTCATCATCCTGCGCCGCTCCAGAACCCCGGGTAGGGGCTCCTGAACGCTACGCCGGAGATCCTGAGGGTTGCAACCCGTTCCTAACTAACTGTTCCATCCTGTTCGCATTGCAACCCCACACCTTCGCCTCAGAAGCAGCCAGAGTCGCCTTCGCCATTAACCACCTCACGGGTCGAGCTCGCCTATGGGG
>NW_024673817.1:0-256 GCF_008729295.1 Plectropomus leopardus | reverse complement strand
CTGAGCTGCAGGTGTAGTCTGAGGTACAGGTGTAGTCAGAGCTGCAGTAGTCTGAGGTACAGGTGTAGTCTGAGCTGCAGGTGTAGTCTGAGGTACAGGTGTAGTCAGAGCTGCAGTAGTCTGAGGTACAGGTGTAGTCTGAGCTGCAGGTGTAGTCTGAGCTGCAGGTGTAGTCAGAGCTGCAGTAGTCTGAGGTACAGGTGTAGTCTGAGCTGCAGTAGTCTGAGGTACAGGTGTAGTCTGAGCTGCAGGTGTA
>NW_024673816.1:0-352 GCF_008729295.1 Plectropomus leopardus | reverse complement strand
GTTTTTAATTTTATTTTTAGGTGTTTTTTGCAGGTGGTTTTTAGGTGGTTTTTCAGGTATTTTTGGGTGTTCTTGGGGTGTTCTTTAAGGTATTTTACAGGTGTTTTAGTGTGTGTGCGCAGATGATGATGATGGTTTTTGTGAGACAGGACAGCTGTCTCAGAGGACAGCGGGTCTCAGAGGACAGCTGTCTCAGAGGACAGCTGTTTCAGAGGACAGCTGTCCAACAGGATGCTGCTGTTACTTTAAAAATGTCTGATTTGATCTGCACCAACGTAAACACCAACGTGACGGACGACTTCATGAAACTAAATAACAACCGCTCAGATTCACAGAGATTCATGTTGTTCCT
>NW_024673815.1:0-310 GCF_008729295.1 Plectropomus leopardus | reverse complement strand
TGTGCCGCGGTTTGGCGGTTTTTAATATAGCCTACTCACAAAATTAATATATTACAAGGTGACAAAATTATCTGCAGCAGCGGAAAAATCCGCCGAAAAGGGGACACGAAGATGATATCAGCTTCCTCTCATCTCACTGTCTCTCTGCTGTGTGTGTATTCACAGGCTGTCAGCGCGCGCACACACACACACATCGGCACCTCCGCCAAACCCCGGCACAAGCACTGGCACCTCCTGGCACCTCCTGACACCTCCTGGCACCACCCGGCACGTCTCGGCAACCAGTGGCATCTGCTGCGACTGCTAGCGG
>NW_024673814.1:0-370 GCF_008729295.1 Plectropomus leopardus | reverse complement strand
GATGATGATGATGATGATGATAAAGATGATGATGGTGAAGATGAAGATGATGATGATGATGATGGTGATGATGATGATGAAGATGATGATGGTGAAGATGATGATGATAAAGATGATGATGGTGAAGATGAAGATGATGATGATGATGATGATGATGGTGAAGATGATGATGGTGAAGATGAAGATGATGATGATGGTGGTGAAGATGATGATGATGATGCTGGTGAAGATGATGATGATGGTGAAGATGATGATGGTGAAGATGAAGATGATGATGATGATGATGGTGAAGATGATGATGATGATGATGATGATGTGAAGATGATGATGATGATGATGATGATGATAAAGATGATGATGGTGAAGATGA
>NW_024673813.1:0-585 GCF_008729295.1 Plectropomus leopardus | reverse complement strand
GACTAATCTCTGACAAGCTTCCAGTTAGCCATTTCTTTCCTGGAGACATTCACTTTGTGATGCAGAAGATATTCCACATAAATCATGGTGACCACGGTTATCGTCTCCTTTAAAATGAAAATACGAACATCTACTAACATCTTGTTTGCAATCATGAGACTTTTATGATAAACAAAGTTTATATGGAGGGCAGGTAGAGATAAAGTGATCTCTTCTTAACATGCCAACATAACAAACAAACAAGTAGTTATAATAAACATAAATGGAACAGATATGCACAAATAACACATCAACACAGCTAATACATTCATGACAGCACAAGTGTTTTTTGTTTTTTTTCATGTTAGAATTAAATGAGAATAATGACGCACATGTTTTCATAAAGTGAGGACTAGTCCACAGTAATGGTCCTCCGCATTTCAAAGCATATTGTTGAGGGTTCTGCAGTAATGGGGGAGATCTACTTGTCTTTTTGGATATGAATGAATAGAATTCATTAATTACTGGATCTGAAATCACTCCACACACTCCTTATTTACAGTACTGTGCTGAGGTTTGGGGCAACAACTATAAAACCTCGTTATG
>NW_024673812.1:0-274 GCF_008729295.1 Plectropomus leopardus | reverse complement strand
AATTTATGTTTACTTTATATCTAATTGTTGTTTACTTAAAATGTAGTTATATTAACTTAATTTTGTGAAGTTGTGGCAACTTAAACATGACAATAAACATTACCTTGTTCTTTCTAAGTGTTAGCAACTTCAGTAAACAAAGTTAGTCTGACTTAACTTGACCATAACAAAGAGGATTTCGCCAATGATGACATCAGGAGGATCTGCGAGTTCTGTTTTGTTAACATGTTTAAGAAAATACAACTCTGAAAACAACTTGTCATGGTTTTATTTA
>NW_024673811.1:0-1095 GCF_008729295.1 Plectropomus leopardus | reverse complement strand
CTCTATCTCTCTCTGTGTCCTTTCGCCGTTGTAGACTAATGTTTGTAGAGTCCAAGCAGAATATTATCAGACAGCTCCTACATTTTTTTGGCAAGGAGTCCTAGCTTGGGAGTGTTTAAGGAAAATTTTCAGACCAACTCTGAGTAAAAAGAAGGTACAAAAACGTAATTTTGGACAGGACATTTTGACCCCTTGCTGCATATACTTTTAAAAAGTATAGTTGGTTAATCACAGATGTGTCCTTTTGTAAGCCTGCAAGGTGTGGACACCCGGTGGACATGATATGAACTGTATCACAATATGAGACTGAAAGTAATGTCTTTATTTGTGTGATCACTCTGCTGATGGACGGTTTAGACAGACGCAAGTCATCAAAGTTGCACTGTTGCATCTTTTCAGTTTCAATACGTATTAATTGTGTGATCATGGATGGATAACTGTAGGGGCCTACTGGGCACAGGGCCCAAAGTGTCAGGGGTCCTCCCTGGCCTTAACCTGCAAAGTATCCCTCACTGCACTGGAAAGCTTCAGCGACAGACTGCTTCACCCAAAGTGTGTGAAAGAAGTGATTCCTCAGGTTCTTCCTCCTTGCTGTTGTCAGCATGTTCAAAACCAGCACTGCACTTCCAGCACACACCAAATGGACTATTTATCACAATGTGCAATTATTTCCATGTGCAATTGGTGTAAATAGTTTTTGAACTGTTGAGTTTTGCGTCTTGTTTATTTTACTACTTATGTTGTTCTTTTGCTGTATTTATCTTGTACATACTTTGCTGCTGTAATAATGCAAATTTTCCTGCTATGGGACTATTAATAGATTATCTTATCTTTAATTTGCATGTGCCAACCAGGAGGAGACTCAGAATGACCCCAAAGAGACACAAAGACCAAAAAAAGATGCAAAGATGCACAAAGGATGCACAAAACAACAAAAGGATGCAAAACGACTATAAATCTTCTGTAAATCTAGAAATCATCTAAACATTGTGTGTTACTGAATTCCACAAAGTTAATAACGTGGCACATGGTAAGTCATTAATCTCGCATGCACAATGCAAGGGTTATGCAGCTAACTAAATAGTATGCACTGCA
>NW_024673810.1:0-220 GCF_008729295.1 Plectropomus leopardus | reverse complement strand
ACGGGCAATGAAGGTCTGCAAAAAGATCGTCAGTGCCTTTTCTTACATTTGAAAAAAGAAGAAGGCATTACAGAAGGTACAACAAGAGATAAACCTGCCAACTCACAAGCTCAAAACAGCATGTCCAACCAGATGGGGATCCATGCAGATGATGACAGCAAGGATCCTGGAGCAGAAGAATGCCATCACACAGGTAGGCTATGATCCTTGGTACTCTATT
>NW_024673809.1:0-441 GCF_008729295.1 Plectropomus leopardus | reverse complement strand
GGAGGAATGAGAGTGGCATCATCTCATTTAGGGCTTAAAAATAAAGTGGATATTTGTGTCAAGTTAATTCTTTAATGTGGTGCACACGTTGGCGAGGAGGGACAGCGTACCTCTTCCATGGCCAGATGCTCCATCGAGTCACAAAATTCCTCGTTATCCGAGTCTGTGGATCTGTGATTCTTCTCATGAACGGCATCACTGTGACCTGAACACAGACAATATGCTAAATGATGTCGTTTTACAAGTACTTACACATAATAAACATTTATTTGTTGTATTTATGTGATATTTTTCCCACAGTGATAAAATGTTTCACCATATCTTAATATTTGAACACCTTGAAACCTGGAGCAACATCGCTTTTCTTGTGCTGCTTTCAGATGCCTTTCTTACATAGTTAAACCTTTAAAATCTGAGCAAATTGGTGCGTTTTTTTGTGTA
>NW_024673808.1:0-301 GCF_008729295.1 Plectropomus leopardus | reverse complement strand
CATGTTATAGATGCTGTGTTACATGTCATAGATGCGGTGCTACATGTTATAGATGTTGTGCTACATGTTATAGATGCTGTGCTACATGTTATAGATGCTGTGCTACATGTTATAGATGCTGTGCTGCATGTTATAGATGTTGTGCTACATGTTATAGATGCTGTGCTACATGTTATAAATGCTGTGCTACATGTTATAGATGCGGTGCTACATGTTATAGATGCGGTGCTGCATGTTATAGATGCTGTGCTGCATGTTATAGATGCTGTGCTACATGTTATAGATGCTGTGCTACATGTTA
>NW_024673807.1:0-213 GCF_008729295.1 Plectropomus leopardus | reverse complement strand
CAGCAGACAATCCAATCCAAATCTCTCAGCGTTATTTTTTTATTTTACTTGAAAGTGAATCCTATTTTGATCCTAGTTCTGCAGTTTTTGTATTGTTGGCTGTTTTATATTTCTTTAGTTGTTTTAGTAGTTGTAGTTGTTTTGGTTTTCTTGAGATCTAGTAATGTGTATATACAATTTTGTCTGTCTAATGCAGATTTAAGATTAATTTAA
>NW_024673806.1:0-253 GCF_008729295.1 Plectropomus leopardus | reverse complement strand
ATTAAGGTGCGTTTGATTCTTTTACCTGTAGGTGTGTTTGATTCTTTACCTGTAGGTGCGTTTGATTCTTTACCTGTAGGTGCGTTTGATTTTTAACCTGTAGGTGTGTTTGATTCTTTACCTGTAGGTGTGTTTGATTCTTTTACCTGTAGGTGTGTTTGATTCTTTTACCTGTAGGTGCGTTTGATTCTTTTACCTGTAGGTGGGTTTGATTCTTTTACCTGTAGGTGTGTTTGATTCTTTTACCTGTAGG
>NW_024673805.1:0-208 GCF_008729295.1 Plectropomus leopardus | reverse complement strand
TTTATACCCGTTAATACCTGCTATTTCCTGTTTATAAGTATTAATACTCGTTTATACCCGTTAATACCTGCTATTTCCTGTTTATAAGTATTGATACCCGTTTATACCCGTTAATACCTGCTATTTCCTGTTTATAAGTATTAATACCTGTTTATACCCGTTTATACCCGTTAATACCTGCTATTTCCTGTTTATAAGTATTAATACC
>NW_024673804.1:0-327 GCF_008729295.1 Plectropomus leopardus | reverse complement strand
CTGTTAACTTTACTCTCTGTAAACAGAGTCTGTCATGTCTGTCATGTATGTGCAGCTCTCCGTCATGTATGTGCAGCTCTCGTTCATGTATGTGCAGCTCTCGTTCATGTATGTGCAGCTCTCCGTCATGTATGTGCAGCTCTCTGTCATGTATGTGCAGCTCTCTGTCATGTATGTGCAGCTCTCTGTCATGTACGTGCAGCTCTCGGTCATGTATGTGCAGCTCTCGTTCATGTATGTGCAGCTCTCGGTCATGTATGTGCAGCTCTCCGTCATGTATGTGCAGCTCTCCGTCATGTATGTGCAGCTCTCCGTCATGTATGTGCA
>NW_024673803.1:0-265 GCF_008729295.1 Plectropomus leopardus | reverse complement strand
ATCATTAGCCTGTGTTAACCAAAGACCTTATTTAAGGCATTTTACCGGAAACCCATTCAAAAAACCCCATTGACTTTAAGACGAGGGAACCGGAAGTGCTAAAAGGCTAACGGACTTTTACGTTTGTGGACTCATTACTTGAAGTGGGAACTGTAACCGTATAGAAAGATCCACGCAAAGCAAACATGGGTGAGCGTGTGTGTGTGTGTATGCATGTCATGAAACATGTAGCAATAAAGGAGCACCAAATGTGGGGCAGCTCCCA
>NW_024673802.1:0-237 GCF_008729295.1 Plectropomus leopardus | reverse complement strand
GTCCCTGCTGCAGCAACCGCAGGTGCGAGTCCGGCCTCGGCCCTTTGATGCATGTCTCCCCCTCTCTCTCCCCCTTTAACACTTTAACACTCACACTGTTCTGTAAAATGTTATATTTTATATATATAGAGAGAGAGAGATATATAGTATGTCAAAAAGTATGTCAACAACATTTAAAAATATTTAAAAAAAACAATTTAAAAAACCCAAAGTATAGAATATCTCAGCGTAGTATGG
>NW_024673801.1:0-232 GCF_008729295.1 Plectropomus leopardus | reverse complement strand
CTTCAGTCGGTGTCAGTGAGACGTCTGTCCACGTGTCCCTCAGAGCGCTCTGCAGTTTGTCTCTGATCTTTGACACGGTCGCTGTCATGTCCCCAAAGTGGCGGCGGCAGCGGCGGCGGCGAGGACGGATGTGGACGCTGGCTGAGCGTGTGAGTGCTGGCAGTGAGGCGTAGCTGAGCAGAAACTGGGTGTGATGGTCTGTGTGTGAGAGCTGCTCCAGCTCAGCGTCTCT
>NW_024673800.1:0-1560 GCF_008729295.1 Plectropomus leopardus | reverse complement strand
TCCCACATGGGATTACAAGACACCATCACAATGCAAAGCATGTGTCATCTTGCGGTTTTAGACGTATTAGTAAAACAGAAAAAGTACGTACACAAAATAAATTAAGTTACAAAATAATATATGACTAATATTCTTACAAAAAATGAATTGTATAGTGATTAACACATTTTTACAGAGTATACAAACCTACTTTTTATCTTGATAAAGAGCTTGTTTTCTCATCTCTCCTGTAAATGTAGAATTGAATAGTGCAGATGGGTCTCTATGCCCTTGCCATCTGCACAGATACAGAGTAATCAGTATCTTTTGTCATGTTTGGTTCAGGTGCCCTTGTTGAAATCTGCCGCCACAATCTGACTTTTGACAGTGGCTATTTATCATGTAATTGGTGTTTTGATAAGCTAACCAGCTGTATGGAAATGAACCTGAATCTGAATGGATTGTCTGACTCATTTTCCCCACCAGGATGCTCAGGGCTATAAGTGGGTGCGCTGGCGGGTTTGGCTGTGTCGTCTGGCTGCGGCGCTGTCCTTGGGTCTCCTCCTGATTGTGTTTCACTGGCGCCCCCGGTTTGCTGTCCTTGCCCGCTGCTGCTCCTGCCCTCTGGCTTTGGCAGATATTCTGCTAATAAGAGTGAGAAAATCAATTCATTCCTTCTCATATTTTAAAACCCACTTGGCACCTGCAGTTATTACTGAAACTGGATTTCTCTTGGCATTGTAAGAATTGCAGCCAGGCTTCCCACAGATCCTTAAAAAGCCTGAATAGGCATTGAATTTATTTATTTAAAAACAGGGCATTAATTGATGTTAGATGGACTCAAATTAATGTTTCAAAAGTCTTAAAAATGACCAGACATTGGAAGTAAGATTTTATGAACTGTTTTTTTTCTGACATTGCATTGTAAAATCTCAAAATGATCGGCAACATCTGTAGTTTTGTTAATTTAATAAATTCCTTTTCTTAAACTCGTCATGATGGAAATGTATATAGTGGAATCTCACATGCAGATTGAGAAACACAAAGTTGCCCAGAAAACCGACCAGAAGTGCCAGATAATTCCCACTTCTGTTGGTAAACTAAATGGATACTTTTATGAAAACACAGATTAATGTCTCCCATGTTTTCCACTCATTTTACAGAGATCATCTAATCTTTCTAAATGTCATGTTTTATGCTACAATGTATATTGGGCAAAATGAAATTGTCCTTTAATTTTGGTTATTTGAAAATGGGTTTAAACTCAATTCCAGTTCGCATTAAAAAATTTAAAAAGTCTGAAAACTAACACACCTTAAGCTGCAGGAACCCTGATTGCACCTGACCTGCATTTAACTTTGTTCCACATTATCCTTTTATGTGCTCTAATAAAACCAGCACCTAAGTAATAGTTTGACAGGTTGACGTTTAAAATGCTGTTGCAGAGGCTTTTTTAACACTTGCAAGAAATACATTTTTGACAAGTACACACATTGACATAAAATAATTCTTGCAATTACCAGCTTCAGTTTAAAATATTAGTCTTCAAAAATCCATATCAGTCAGATTGCTGTAATAACT
>NW_024673799.1:0-353 GCF_008729295.1 Plectropomus leopardus | reverse complement strand
GTTTTGTGATTGATCACAGCAGGTAAAGAGTTGCTTTACGGACAAATGTATTGATGCCTGTACGTATATAAGAGACTTGCATGAGCTGAAAGAGAGAGATTCGTATTGGTCCTGAATCCTCTCGCAGGCAGACCATGGGGCCTGGTGGATGCTGAACTTTGCTGCAATAAATTGATTATTATGCAACCGAGTCAGTGGCATCACGAACAGGATCTGTTGTGTCCCGCAACATTGCCGACAGCTTCAATGCACTTGCTCCCGTGTCAAGTCGACTAATAGGGTGAGTATTTCCTCACAAATTAACACGCTGGTTTGTTCGCTGAGGCTGGGGGATTTTTTGCTGCTGGGTCACA
>NW_024673798.1:0-350 GCF_008729295.1 Plectropomus leopardus | reverse complement strand
CCTTCCTTTCGCTTCCTCTTTCCTCCTTCACGGAGCCGGCAGCCGTGCGTGGTCGCGTCTTGCTGGTTAGAAGATCAGGTTTCAAAACAAAGGTACGCATGCTCTGTTCCGCTTGATTTATTCAGTGTGATGGGCCTTGTGTTTACTCCAGTTTCGCGCCGTCCAGCAGTGTGGTGTTACCGGGAGCCGGGCTGTCTCCCTTCGGCCTGGGTGTGCGTGGTGCGCTTTCTGTGGGTGGGACGCTTAGTTGTCTGCCTTTTTATATTAAGCTGCCGATGGTCTGGTGAGGTGTATTGATTATTGTTCTCTCCCAGCCATCGCTGGTGGAGTCTGGGCTGCGGGCTTCCTCC
>NW_024673797.1:0-344 GCF_008729295.1 Plectropomus leopardus | reverse complement strand
TCGCGCACTGTTGGGCAGCTGACGCTCACACACTCTTGGGCGTCTGGGATCTGAGGACCCGACAAATCATCCTCTACACATTCACACGTGCTAATAACAATTAGGAATGCGGGAGGCTACATACCGGTTAGCAGGGTCGGCTGGGTATGACGCACCAGAGGAAGAGGGAGAGAATCGCGCAGCTACTGGCGTTCACCTACAATCATGCAATTGTTAGCCGCGGGCATGAGCAGCAGTTTACAGAGAGGGAGAGAAACTCACCGCAGCAGGCCATCCAGGTGACACACACACACAGGAGTCTCTGGAAGCCCCAAGTCAGCCGCTCTGCATGACACACAAACATT
>NW_024673796.1:0-398 GCF_008729295.1 Plectropomus leopardus | reverse complement strand
TTTAACAGGAGAAAGTTGACTTGGATGTATTTTTGTCCTTCAAAAAACAGGACTGACTTGTGAATGGTCTTCTGTTGTCAGAGTGACCTCATGGACCTGCCACAACCCAAATGACTTGTCTCATTCTTCTGACTGAAGTTGTTTGACTTGTTTGTACCTTTTCCTCCTCTGCCCCTCTCTCTAACAGCCTCGTGCAAGGAGGCTGAGATGGAGACGGAGGAACCGGGGGAGACGCCAGCCATCTGCTTCTGGCCCGCTGCAAGGAGGGGGGGAGGAGCAGGAGCGATGCCGCAGACCTGGCAACTTGTACTTGGGCGTGCAGGCAACACCCTCCGAGTTGGGCAGGCCGACCGTAAACATGGCCGCTTGGATTCCCATTGCAGATGAGTGATGGTGCA
>NW_024673795.1:0-308 GCF_008729295.1 Plectropomus leopardus | reverse complement strand
CAGGTAATTCCTTTAAGAATCCCTCTTCAGCCTGAGTTGATGGACTTCTTCAAGTCCTGGTCTCTGTCTCCATCCAGTGGTTCTCATGAGATACTGCCAAAGTAAGACTGAAATATAAATTTTAACCTATACACTTCCATGAGACATTTTTTGGTCAAATGATTGTTTTAAATTATAAGAATTTAATTTATTAAGAAGTGTTTTACAGGGTGGGGAAAATGTAAAATTCTCTGTTGCTAATTTCGTATCAGAGTGAAACAATTGTAAATTGGCGCTGCTAAAAACCCTTCCAAATGCATTATTTTTTA
>NW_024673794.1:0-219 GCF_008729295.1 Plectropomus leopardus | reverse complement strand
ATACATATATACATATATACAAGTGTTAAGTGCGGAACAGTATCTGAATAAATAAAAATAAAGTCAGCAGTGTAGAGTGACATGGAGCTAAGACCAGAGTTTAAAGAGTTCTTACTCGCAGATCACATCTCTGTCCTACATGCTGTCAGACTTCCTTGTGTCCAAAGTGTCTGTGATGTATAAAAGTGGAAATGTACTAAATGCAAAGGGTATGTCTAG
>NW_024673793.1:0-245 GCF_008729295.1 Plectropomus leopardus | reverse complement strand
TCTTCTTTTTTTTTTCCATTTTTTCATCATTTTCCCTAATTTTAATTTGTCTTCTGTGTTCCAGGTAATTCCTTTAAGAATCCCTCTTCAGCCTGAGTTGATGGACTTTTTCAAGTCCTGGTCTCTGTCTCCATCCAGTGGTTCTCATGAGATACTGCCAAAGTAAGACTGAAATATAAATTTTAACCTATACACTTCCATGAGACATTTTTTGGTCAAATGATTGTTTTAAATTATAAGAATTT
>NW_024673792.1:0-573 GCF_008729295.1 Plectropomus leopardus | reverse complement strand
ACGATACACTTTATTGTCCCTTTGGGTCACTTTGTCTTGACTCCAAGTGCTGCACACATTTCTCTGCATTCACAGAAGAATCAACAAATAAAACAACTAGGGGTGTAACGGTACACAAAAATCTCGGTTCGGTACGTACCTCGGTTTTGAGGTCACGGTTCGGTTCATTTTCGGTACAGTAAGAAAACAAAATGCAAAATATAAATGTGCTAGTTGTTTATTACACACTTTTGTACTTTTAACAATAGGAACATTAGCCTATACAAAGCTAGAATTCTGCTCAAAAATATAAATACAATATTCTGAAATGTAGATATTTTGAAAAACAAAATAAAAATAAATAACATTGGCTCAGACTGTTTAAATGCGGTGGGGAGCTGTGTTTGTACTACGCTCGTCTTTCTCTTCGTTGTAGCGATGTTCACGCGGGGGTGGTGCCGTTTCAAATGAGTTCACAGGTTTGACGTGTTGCCAGAAACATACCCGATCTCGGATGAACAATGTCGGCAAACCACTTTGGTTTTATCAACCTCTCTTTGTCCCTGTTTATATTTCACCGGGAAGCCGAAGTGT
>NW_024673791.1:0-264 GCF_008729295.1 Plectropomus leopardus | reverse complement strand
CACTGTTTTGTGGAACTGCAAAGCCAAACAGCATTACTGATTACACGTCTAGTTTTTTAACAGAACTGAAGGCACTCCAACAACATGGAACATGGACCTGCAGTTGGTCATCGCACTGAGCAAGTGTCCAACGCATGACCTGGAAACCAAACCACACACAGGTACACAGACAGAGCGCAGACAGGCTAACCTGCATACAAAAATGACAGACATCTAGATAATCAGACACAAAGCACATCACTGGACTAACTCGAGTGTTCATAC
>NW_024673790.1:0-459 GCF_008729295.1 Plectropomus leopardus | reverse complement strand
TCAGTTTCTGAATTGAGATATTTTATTTATTCATATTTTAGCCTCTATCAAAAAAAAAATATTCTAGCTTCTGGGGTCAACAACCAAAAGAGTGCAGTTATCAAGGTAGCACTTCACTTTTCCAGATGTTGACACCCCTACCAACCCCTATTGTAAGCCCCTATTAATAGTATATTTTAGCTTCAGGGTTCTTCAGGGTTCCTCAGGGTTCCTCAGGGTTCAACAACCAAAAAAGCGCAGCTACCAAGGTAACACTTCACTTTTCCAGATGTTGACACCCCTACCAACACCAATTGTAAGCCTCTATTAATAGTATATTTTAGCTTCAGGGTTCTTCAGGGTTCCACAGGGTTCAACAATCAAAAAAGCACAGCTACCAAGGTAACACTTCACTTTTCCAGATGTTGACACCCCTACCAACCCCTATTGTAAGCCTCTATTAATAGGATATTTTAGCTT
>NW_024673789.1:0-1844 GCF_008729295.1 Plectropomus leopardus | reverse complement strand
AATAGTTGGTTAGTTAGTTAGTCTAGGTTTAGCAAAAAAAGATACATGAAATAAACTAAGTTTCTAAAATAATATATTATCAACTGTTCTGCAAAAAAACCCCCCAAAAAACAGAAAACAAACAAACAAACAAAAATGAATAGCACAATGAAATGAAAAAAAAAATACATATTTTGCAAATCTACAGTTTATCTTAATAAAGAGCTGATCTATTTTTACTACATCAATATCTGTGTTTTATGTTACTTAACAAAAAAATGCTCAAATACTTGAGTACAATTAGACTATTTTCTGATATAAACAGACCAAACAATTGGTCTGTTTATATCAAATAGTCTTCAGACTTTTCCCGAATGAAAAGAGTCATTATTTTCAGGCAGCCATCAAAATAAGCAAATAATGCGTGATTTATAAAATACTACTGATTGCAACCTAAATAGGCTATTTACTATTTCCCACGGTAACTGTGTTCACAAGAGATTATTAAAATATACAGTCCGGGCAAAATATGTCCAAACCAGGTGCATAATGTAAAGTTCTTACCGTTGAGTCCCACATCTGGCCTGCTGTTCAGCTTGTCATATGCGCCCTCGTCGTCTATAAGTTTGGAGTACATCCCCTCGTAGGGCGGAGAGCTCCCGGTGGTCGTCATTACAGCGGTGGGGAAGTTTAAATTTTAAAAGTTTAGAGAGTTTCAGTGTGGATTTAAAGCGAGCTACATGCAGTGCAAACTGCAGTCTGTCAGCCCGTGCGCTCTTATCTCTGTTTCTTCTGTTTATAAACCGTCCCTGATCCACTCCGCGGTCCGGCCTCAGTCCAAACGGGGGTCCTCCCACTCTTCTCCAATGAATTTACTGACTATTGAATGGCACTTCGGTCTCACAGTCAATAGTCAAGCAGCCTAGAGAAGAGTCATTCCAGTCACATGTTTCAAAATAAAAGCCCCATAAATGCAGAAGTTATTCTAACGAAATAACAAACTCATCCTTAAAGAAAACACAGTGGATGAAAATCACAACTATAACTATACAACAAAAATGACTAAAAAGAGACACAATTAACCACAAAGACACACACCAACCAAAAGAGACATGAAATGACCAAAAAAGACACAAAAAGTCTTTATGAAAACAAAATTATCACAGAAATACACAAATGTCCAAGAGGGACATAACACCACTAAAAGACAAAATTAAGCCAAAATGACACAGAATTAAGAGAAACAAAGCAATCACAAAGAAACACAAAATCAACAAAAAAAGAAAAAAATACCCATAAGAGACACTAAATTAATTCAGTGAGGTGCGGAAGACCCACAAGAAGGCACAAAATGACAAAAGACACATAGTTATGCCTATCAGCCACAAAGACAAAGCAAGACAAAATTACCCCACAAAAAACCCACAAAATGCCCTCAATGAGACACATAACAATGAGACACAAAAACCCCACAAGAAGACACAAAATGACATACAGACACAAAGGTATCATAAAAAGACTCAAAATATTAAATGAAAAAGCGGCAAAAGCACCACAAGGTCTGTGTCTTGCTTCTATGTAGAGGTGGGCCCATTCTCCCCTAATCCACCCGTGGTTGTTTCCCACAATTATTTAACACAAGCCAAAACAAATATGGATATTAATATACAAACACACTATACATGTATTCAAAACACACTAGTTTTCATGGAGAATACAGACTTTTCATGTAAGACTGCAGAAAAGAAAGTATTTTTTCGTCGCTTGTCAAAGTTAGTAATTTTCCCATATAAAGGGTCTGTTGTGGGGAGTTTTTCTTTATCCATGGTGAGAGTTGGAGAACTGAGGGATGTCATATACTGTAA
>NW_024673788.1:0-562 GCF_008729295.1 Plectropomus leopardus | reverse complement strand
AGATAAGAGCAGAGTTGGTTTTGTTGTTTTGTTTTGTTTTACAATGACATTTTTTTCTTGTAATTCAGAGATTATAATTCAAAAAAAAATTCAGAAAAACATGGTAGCCTGTATACTTATTTTAAGTGCCTGCATTATACTTCCATCATTACGCATCTGTACAAATGCCCTTTGCAAAAACAAGAAAGTCATTTAACAACATTTTCAGACTCCTCAAAGTTGTTTTTTTGTATCTTTAAAATCTTTTAGAAGTGAGAGATAGACACATACATAGGGTGTATTCGTCAATCTAATCTGACACTCTACACTAAAATGAGAGAGCTGTTCAAAGAAACAGTGTTTCTGCATGTTATTAATCACACCTTCACTCCGTTTGGGGCTCTACTGCTGTCTTCTCCGCCCAGAGTACACTCTGCCACTCTCAGAGTGGAGTGCTCTGGTTAACCAAACAGTACTTTCTGTCACGATCCCTGCCTTCTCCTCCCTCCAGTATTTTTCCACTCACTCTCCCTCTGCTCACTCTACCTGCTGGCCACACCCACCTACTCTGCCTGCTCTGCTC
>NW_024673787.1:0-304 GCF_008729295.1 Plectropomus leopardus | reverse complement strand
ACACAAAAAGACCACAGTGAAAACTGAAGCCAACCACTGACACTTAACACTTACAGTATAAAGCGAGAGAGAATACTCAAAAACTGAATTTACAAGAAACGCGTTCATTTGTTGTAATATTGATTGAGTGCAGCGTAGCAGTCTTAACCCTTTAACACCTGGACTGTCATCAGTTATCTTGTGCTGCATTTTGATGCTTTTCACAAGCACTTTGACCTCCGAAACCTGAGAAAATGTGATCTCTGTCAAAACAAAGGAAAAACGTGACAAGTAACTTGGCAAGAATTATTATGCAAACTGCAAA
>NW_024673786.1:0-386 GCF_008729295.1 Plectropomus leopardus | reverse complement strand
AGACAGACAGGAGTATTTTGTGACAGACAGACAGACAGACAGACAGACAGACAGACAGACAGACAGGAGTATTCTGTGACAGACAGACAGACAGACAGGAGTATTTTGTGACAGACAGACAGACAGACAGACAGACAGGTGTATTTTGTGACAGACAGACAGACAGACAGACAGGGGTATTTTGTGACAGACAGACAGGGGTATTTTGTGACAGACAGACAGACAGGTGTATTTAGTGACAGACAGACAGACAGACAGACAGGTGTATTTAGTGACAGACAGACAGACAGGTGTATTTAGTGACAGACAGACAGACAGACAGGTGTATTTGGTGACAGACAGACAGACAGACAGACAGGTGTATTTTGTGACAGACAGACAGACAG
>NW_024673785.1:0-344 GCF_008729295.1 Plectropomus leopardus | reverse complement strand
GTCCAGAGTGTGCCCCCTGTTATGTGTGGATTTTGACACATGCTGACACAGGAGGAGAGAGACCTGGTGGGTGTTTCAGGGGGTGAGGCAGGTGGACCGTCGAAGGTGCTGTGGTTGTAAAGGGGGATGGAGGCTTATGGAGACCCCTCCTCTTCTTCACTCTGATGCCTCTTTGGCTCAGAGCACTCCTTGGGTGGGGGTGACTGTTGCTCTCCCTCTGGGTTTTTAATCTGCCTTGTTTTGTCTTTCATCCTGGCTGGTTCCTGTTGTTTAAAGTCCTTGGCAGAGGCGACTGATGGGTGACGCAGGAAGTAAAATAGATTAGAGGCCAACAATTTTACTCC
>NW_024673784.1:0-362 GCF_008729295.1 Plectropomus leopardus | reverse complement strand
CATCGGTCCGTTCCCCATAGAGAAGGTCATCAACCCTGTGGCAGTTCGGCTGAAACAGCCCCGCTCCATGAGGGTCCACTCCACGTTCCACGTCTCCAGGGTCAAGCCGGTTCGGGAGTGTCCCCTGCAGCCAGCCTCTCAACCTCCCCCACCTCCTCGTCTCATCGAGGGCGCTCCTGCTTACACGGTGCGTCGTCTCCTGCGTTCCAGGCGCCGCGGCAGGGATCTCCAGTACCTCGTGGATTGGGAGGGTTACGGTCCGGAGGAGCGGTCCTGGGTCCCGGCCCGGCAGATCCTGGACGGCCAGCTCGTTGAGGACTTCCATCGTCTCCATCCGGATCAGCCCTCCCGCGCCGTCCCTG
>NW_024673783.1:0-249 GCF_008729295.1 Plectropomus leopardus | reverse complement strand
CAACACTGTTCCCGGTCTTTCAGGTAGTCATCAATAAGTTGAACATTCCGAGAAGACGAGTAGCACAGAGTGTAGAGATGAAGGTTTAAAATGAACTCGGTCTCTGAATGAAATGCACAGTTGTCAAAAAGCAGGCTACAAGAAAATCACCTGAAATAAATAAAAAAAAAAAGGGAAGGAAAATAGAAATGAAAAGAAAGGACAACAAAGGAAAAGAAACATGTTTGAAAATTAACATATAACTAACAT
>NW_024673782.1:0-220 GCF_008729295.1 Plectropomus leopardus | reverse complement strand
TCAGTAAAACAAGCTTCCTTCAATTTTTTATGAACTTTAGAAAAAAACTCAACTGTTTCTGCAATTTTCACCCACTCCAACGATTTATTAATACACACATGGTGTGTTGTAGTGTACTAGACAATATAAAAATACATGAATATAATTGCACAAGCAGGAAATTAATGTTGGCTTAGGATATTGCTTTATGTAAATATTAAATGTAGTGAAATTCACTCAG
>NW_024673781.1:0-587 GCF_008729295.1 Plectropomus leopardus | reverse complement strand
GCAACGGTGTGTGTTGTCAAATCTGTGTGTGTGTGTGTGTGTGTGTGTGTGTGTGTGTGTGACATGTAGGTTTGGTACAAACCTGGCAGAAATGTGGTCACGTGACACATTTCGGTCCAAGATTCGCTCATTAGTAGTTGAAGGCGCATGAGGATGTCCTCCACATGTTGAGGGTTCGCCACATGTGACACACACGCTGGCAGGCGCACAAATGACAGGGAGTTCAACCCAATTACAGTTTTAATTACTTTCCCTTTCGGGGTCAGCTTCACTTTGTAAATCTCATTACATTTAACTGGTGTTCATATCCAGCTAGACGGCTTAAAACAAGTGAGCAGGCATTTTATTTCTGCTGCATGTGGAAGAATAAACACCCACTTTGTATCACTGAGACTTGGTTAACTTCTTCCCCACTGCTGCAGCAGTGCTCTCTGGCCCCAAAATGTCCCTTTCCCACTCTTCCTTCTTTTTGAGTGTGTGTGTGTGTGTGTGTGTGTGTGTGTGCGTCAGCCCTGTGCTGGATCAGGCTGGCTTGCTTGTTCTCTTATAGTAAAGCTCCACTTCCCCTCATTCGGCAGGTTTTCCAG
>NW_024673780.1:0-295 GCF_008729295.1 Plectropomus leopardus | reverse complement strand
GCGCAAACTTTTTCTGACGCCATCTGATGACGTGCCCTCTCTTTCTGGCTAGCTTGTGGTACAACTTCCGGGTCACGGAACCAAAATGAACAGGAAATCGAGAATAAGTTTTCCACGGGTGTATTTAAATTTTGATTTCCATTTACAAACACACCTAATTAAATTGGATAACGGATAATGGATAGTGTATTACGGCCCGTTTTCCGCTTTTCATTTTGTATTATCACAGAAAAAAACGGGAAATGGTTTATTTTTCGTTTTTATTTTGAAATCTCAAAATAAGAAAACGAATGGC
>NW_024673779.1:0-298 GCF_008729295.1 Plectropomus leopardus | reverse complement strand
ATAGCATGTTGAAAAAAGGGCCCAGAAAAGCCCCTAAAGTCAGAATTTAGCATGTTGAAAAAATGGCCAAAAACCGCACAGTATAGTATGGCGAAAAATCTCAAATTTGGACTTGTCCAAAAAATGTCTAAAAACCACTTATTATAGGCTGTACATACGCGCCATAGTATAGCATGTTGAAAAAAGGGCCCAGAAAAGCCCCAAAAGTCAGAATTTAGCATGTTGACAAAATGGCCAAAAACCGCATAGTATAGTATGGCGAAAAATCTCAAATTTGGACCTGTTCAAAAAATGTCTG
>NW_024673778.1:0-1433 GCF_008729295.1 Plectropomus leopardus | reverse complement strand
CAATAAAGTTGATCACACGAATGACCAGCGACATCACTTCACCAAGCTGCCCGTCACACATCTGAGCACAAAGTGCCTCCTGGTGTAGAATGCAATGGAAACTTAGGATGGGTCTATTTCCATGTTCACGGAGAAGCGCCACAAATCCTTTGTTTTTCCCCACCATACACGGAGCACCATCAGTACACACTGAGAGAAGTTTATCCATAGGTAGATTTTTGTCTTGAGCGAACTCCATGAAAGACTTGAATAAATCCTCACCTCTTGTGGACCCTTTTATTTGCAGAACAGCAAGACTTTCTTCGCGCAGTGTGTCACCAGCAGCATATCTTGCAATCACACTGAACTGCGACAAATGGCTTACGTCTTTTGACTCATCCAAAGCCAGGGAAAAGAATGGCGCTGCATTTATGTCCTTCACTTGCGTTTCCTCCACTTGGTTTGCCATCATGATGGTACGATCATGAACAGTTCTTGCCGACAGAGGCATGTCTTGTATCCGTTTGATTATCTTGTCTTTGTTCGGAAGATCATCAAAAAGTTCATTGGCTACATCCAGCATGAATGTTTCAGCATACTTGCCATCTGTGAATGGTTTTCTGCTCCTCACTATTGCTAAAGATCCAGCAAAGCTAACGGAATTATAGTCACCTTGCCGGGTCCATACGCGGAGTTGCTGCTGGCTAGCTTGCACCCTGCTCAGTAGCTCTTGGCACGCTTTCTTTCTGCTGTCTCCTGCAGGGTATTTTGATGCAAAGGTAGCATGGCGTGTGTCGAAGTGCCGCTTTACATTCGACCGTTTCATCGATACAATTTTGTCATTGCAAATTAGACACACCGCAGAACCTGCTCTCTCCACAAAGGCGTACGTTCCTGACCCCTGAACTAAACTAATAAGCTAAACTAAGCAAAATAAACTTAACTAATAAACTAAACTTAACTAATAAACTAAACTATTAAACTAAACTAAACTAATAAACTAAACTAAACCAATGAATTAAACTTATCTGAACTAATAAACTAAAATGAACTAATAATCTAAACTAAACTAATAAACTAAGTTAAACCAAACAAAACAAAACTAATAAACTAAACTAAACTTAACTAAACTCCGGTCTGGACTCATCGTCAGGTTGTTCATTGGTTCTGATCATCGGCCTGATCAGAGTTATTGATCAGCAGCAGAACTCTCTGATCAGCTGATGTTGTTTTTGCTTTTCTGATTCAGCTCTTATTGTGAAATGTTGGTTGACTTCCTGTGTGGTGTAAACCAGATCTGTCTGTCCTCAGTGTCCTCATGTCCCCGCTGTGTTTTGGTGCTGATGATGTTGTGGGAGGGGGTGTCCAGGTTGCGTCATGGGACCCGAGGTGTCCTCTTTGTGCGGCCTGTCAAACGTGGTTAACATGCAGCCACTTAAACACCCCCCCCCCCC
>NW_024673777.1:0-308 GCF_008729295.1 Plectropomus leopardus | reverse complement strand
ATATAACAAATGTACACACCTCTTATGATTAACTGTAAAAGCTTGTTAGATTGTTGAACTCATGTTCTGACATTTTACAAGCTGAAATTTGACAGTTTCATTGAGGTGTATATCTATGTATGTATCTATCTATGTATGTATGTATGTATGTATGTATCTATCTATCTATCTATCTGTCTATCTCTCTCTATCTCTCTCTATCTATCTCTCTCCCTCTGTCTTTCCCCTCTCTCTCTCTCTCTCCTCTCCTCCCTCTCTCTGTCTCTCTCTCTCTCTCCTCTCCTCCCTCTCTCCTCTCTCTCTTGTGT
>NW_024673776.1:0-515 GCF_008729295.1 Plectropomus leopardus | reverse complement strand
GAGCAGGACGACTCCTCTCAGAGGCTGCTCATAGAGATCAGGGACGATGGGGAACCGGTCCAGTCCTCCACCGTCACGGTGTCCATCCTGCTGGAGGACGGCCTCCACGAGCCCATCTTAGACCTCCGACACAAAGCGACCGAGCCGAGCAAGAAAACTGGCAGAATCACTCTTTATTTGATTCTCTCTCTGGCCTCGGTGTCCGTGCTGTCTCTGGTGACTTTTCTCATTTTAGCGGTTAAATGCATGAGGAGCAGCAGAAGCAGCGGGAGTTGCTGCATGAGACGGAGCGACTGTGAGGATTACAAGAACCCCAACAGAAACCTGCAGATTCAGCTCAACACTGATGGACCTATAAAGTACGTGGAGGTCCTGGGAGGAGACATGTTGTCTCAGAGTCAGTCCTTCAGGTCCTGTATGTCTCCAATGTCAGAGTACAGTGATTTCACTTTGATAAAGCCCAGCAGCACCACTGACTTTAAGGAGGTGATCAGTGTTCTGGATGCGTCTTTACC
>NW_024673775.1:0-225 GCF_008729295.1 Plectropomus leopardus | reverse complement strand
GTTGTTTCTTCGGACTGTTTTCCCGGCTACGGATCTTCTGCCTGTCCCCGACCAATCTTCAGCGCAATCCCTGACAACGTTCCCACACGTGTTGTCAGCTCGTCGAGCTACGGGGTTTCCTGTTCTCCAGCCACAGTAGGTTCAAGCTTCGTGTCTTCGCTTCGTGGGATCCCCAGAGACATTGTTTGGGTTTACCGCCCGAAGAACGAACTGAAATTCTGTGAG
>NW_024673774.1:0-323 GCF_008729295.1 Plectropomus leopardus | reverse complement strand
ATTCTGTGGGTGGTGGTGCATGGCCGTTCTTAGTTGGTGTGATTTGTGATTTGTCTGGTTAATTCCGATAACGAACGAGACTCCGGCATGCTAACTAGTTACGCGGCCCCGTGCGGTCGGTGTCCAACTTCTTAGAGGGACAAGTGGCATTCAGCCACATGAGATTGAACAATAATAGGTCTGTGATGCCCTTAGATGTCCGGGGCTGCACGCGCGCCACACTGAGTGGATCAGCGTGTGTCTACCCTTCGCTGAGAGGCGTGGGTAACCCGCTGAACCCCACTCGTGATAGGGATTGGGGATTGCAATTATTTCCCATGAAC
>NW_024673773.1:0-261 GCF_008729295.1 Plectropomus leopardus | reverse complement strand
AAAGTCAATACTTTGAGAGTTTTAGGCAAAAGTTTAGTTTGGAAAAAAAGTCATACGATAGCCCAGGGAAAAATGGTGAAAAAAGTGATCCTTCGAAATGCTCAAAAGAGTCATAGAACAGCATGTTTACGCTTTTTATAGTGTAGCTAAATGAAAAAATGGTCTAAAAAGTCAATATTTTGAGCGTTTTAGGCCAAACTTCAGTTTGGAAAAAAAGTCATACTATAGCCCAGGGAAAAATGGTGAAAAAAGTGATCCTTC
>NW_024673772.1:0-230 GCF_008729295.1 Plectropomus leopardus | reverse complement strand
AACAGGCTATACTATAAACAGCCTCAACATGCAGTTCTTTGACTTTTTTCAGTATTTGCAGAGATCACTTTTTTGACCTTTTTTCCCTGAGGTTTAGTATGGCGTTTTACTCCATACTAAACTTTGGCCTGAAACGTTCAAAATATTGACTTTTTAGACCATTTTTTCAACAGGCTATTCTATAAACAGCCTCAACATGCTGTTCTTTGACTTTTTTCAGCGTTTCAAAA
>NW_024673771.1:0-202 GCF_008729295.1 Plectropomus leopardus | reverse complement strand
CTGTTTGTGACCTGTGTGACTCCAAAAGTCAAAGCTGTTTTCATGTACAGTTACATATAATTTGAGGTAGTTGTATTGGGTTGTATATAAAACTGGGATAGTTGTCCATATCGTAACAAATGTATCTAAAATTTGGAAATTCGTTCATGTAGAATGTGAATGTATATATGGGAGTAGGAATGATTAAGTGTGTATTCCTCCT
>NW_024673770.1:0-699 GCF_008729295.1 Plectropomus leopardus | reverse complement strand
TGTGTGTGTGTGTGTGTGTGTGTGTGTGTGTGTGTGTGTGCGCGTGTGTGCGTGTGCGCAGCTTCTACAGCCGTGCGTTTGAAAAGATGTTCCAGCAGTGCTTGGAGCTTCCCTCCCAGAGCCGACACTCCATCTGCTTCCCTCTGCTCTGCACACACTTCATGTCCTGCACACACGAGCTCTGTCCCGAGGAGGTAAACACACATTCACTCAGACGAGACACGTGTGAAACATTCACAGGAACAGTTGCCGCTCGGTAATCGCTGTTACATTATGTTGATAACACTAACGATTCTCCGTTGTGTGTGTTTTTCTTTTCCTCCGTTCACAGCGTCACCACATAGGAGATCGAAGCCTGTCGCTGTGTAACATGTTTCTGGATGAGATGGCCAAACAGGCCAGAAACCTGATCACTGACATCTGCACCGAGCAATGCACACTCAGCGACCAGGTGGGAGCGCACGCACATACACACACACACACACACACACACACACACACACACACACACACAAAAGCACCAAATTAAAGAGACAGTTTGATATTTTAGGAGATAAACGCTTGTGTTTTCTTGCCAAGACTTAAGCTCTCAGCGCGTGGGGCTGGTACAGGGCTGCCGTTTGGAAGTTGGAGATTCAAATCATCATTTGGAGACTCCTCAGTTTCCTGCCGTTTACACGGCAACTGTTCTTGCAGGAA
>NW_024673769.1:0-426 GCF_008729295.1 Plectropomus leopardus | reverse complement strand
CTGCTGTGACAGTTTGAAAAATTATGCAATAAACTTACCTTACCTTTAAACCAGTCAACCATCTTATAAACACATAAAACCTAAACATCCTAAAACCTAAACCTGGGGCATGACAGTTTGAAAATTGAATCCTCTTAAGTTATTTTGACTCACCTTATGTCACCTGAAAACCAGAAACCCATGTCATGAACTAGTGAAACATCTGTTAAACCAGTAAAACCTCTGATAAACCATAAAAATGTTTGATAGACCATTAAATTATAATAAAAAAAAGAAAGTTACATAATTTTTCTTTCACTTACCTTTTCTAACCTATGAACAAGAAAGCTACATTTTTAGGGAGTGAAACATTTGTTAAACCAGTAACACTTCAATGAATGCTTGATAGACCAGTAAACACTACAATGAACCAATAAAACACATTAT
>NW_024673768.1:0-264 GCF_008729295.1 Plectropomus leopardus | reverse complement strand
GATTATCTTATCTTATCTTATCTTATTTCAGTGGGGATTTTCCATTTAACAGTGTTTTTTTTACGACTGCGGTGTCAAACGTAAAGTCAAACTCAACAAATGTAAGCGAGCTTCTTGGATCATCTGTGTGAGTGAGCCAGTGAGTCGGAGTCCGTGCTCGGGTACACTCGGCCGCGTTCAGCTGTCATTAGTCACTTCTACGGATGCTCTATGGGCCAGTGGATGTGGGTATTTTGAACTTTTCTAAACCCGGAAAAAGAGTTT
>NW_024673767.1:0-1198 GCF_008729295.1 Plectropomus leopardus | reverse complement strand
ACCCATCAATCATCATTAATGTACCTCTTTATTTAAAAAAAAAAAACCAAACCTCACTTACGGTTGTGATGATCAATGAGTTTTCATGGTTGAAGACCTGGAAAGTTTGACGTGTATGACATGAATTAGTTAATCTCAAAATGAGTAAATTAATATCCTATTTGTTCATTTTGCACAAAACCATCTCTACATAATACTCAGCAGCAGCTATTACTACATTAAAAATAATAACAATTCATTGCACACAACACGTTTCCATGATTTTTGGAAAAATTTCAAAATTTTCTACTCGTTCTATGACTTTTGCGGGCCTGGAAAATGTGATTATAAAATTTGAATACTTTTCCAAGTTTTCAATGACTTTGGGAATCCTGCCTGTATTTTTGGAAATAAAAACTTTATAAATAAAAACTATTTAACTCCCCCCAAACCTCACTTACGGTTCTGATGATCAAATTTTCGTGCTCGAACATCTGGAAAGTTTGACAAGTATGACATGAATTAGTTAATCTAAAGATCAGCAGCAGCTATTACTAAATTAAAAATAATAACAATTCATTGCACACAGCACGTTTCCATGATTTTTGGAAAAATTTCAAGATTTTCTACTTGTTCTGTGACTTTTGCGGGCCCTGCCTGTATTTAAGTTAAAAAAAACCCTTTATTTAAAAAAAAAAAACAAACAAACCCAAACCTTACTTACTGATGTGATGATCAGTGAGTTTTCGTGCTCGAAGACCTGGAAAGTTTGACATGTATGACATGAATGAGTTAATCTCAAGATGAGTAAGTTAATATCCTATTTGTTCATTTTGCACAAAATCATCTCTACATAATACTCAGCAGCAGCTATTACTACATTAAAAATAATAACAATTCATTACACACAACACGTTTCCATGATTTTTGGAAAAATTTCAAAATTTTCTACTCGTTCTATGACTTTTGCGGGCCTGGAAAATGTGATTAGAAAATTTGAATACTTTTCCAAGTTTTCAATGACTTTGGGAATCCTGCCTGTATTTTTGGAAATAAAAACTTTATTTAAAAAAAAAACCCAAACCTCACTTACGGTTCTGAAGATCAGTGAGTTTTCGTGCTCGAACGTCTGGAAAGTTTGACACGTATGACATGAATTAGTTAATCTCAAGATGAGTAAATTAATATCCTATTTGTTCATTTTGCACAAAACCATCTC
>NW_024673766.1:0-296 GCF_008729295.1 Plectropomus leopardus | reverse complement strand
TCTGTGAGACTGTTCTTAATAACAGTGGGGCTCACAGTGACAATGCAAACATGCTGATGTGCAGTAGATGATCTTTTGGCCTCTGACATGCTGGTAAGAGTGTCAGTCATTTCAGAAGTACTGTATTTGGCCACAGATCAAACTTGTGTACAAAGTTAAAAGCGAGTCACCAAAGACCACCCAGTGTTTGCATTCTTGGATGCAATAAAAATGTGATCGGGTGCCCCCTAAGCTGCTGTTTCAACCTGTTCTCATTCACAGGGCATCAAATACTGTCGCTTTGTCACACCCTTCAG
>NW_024673765.1:0-348 GCF_008729295.1 Plectropomus leopardus | reverse complement strand
AGTCACTGTGAACGTACGACTGGGGGCAGCGGCACCCCGGTGCCAGAAGCCCCAGCGAGAGCGAAGTGGATTGGTTGCCGGGCGTGCACAGCTGGGGGCAATGGCATCCCAAAGCCAGACTCCCAAGCAAAAACGAACTGCTGCAGGCGTCGATGTTAAGCAGTAGAGGGCACTGGCAGCCTGGTGCCAGATGCCTCAAGAAGAAACAAACGGCGCAGTAGGCGAGGTCATACGGCCGGGGGCACCGCCTCTCGGTGCCAGAAGCTCCAACGAGAGCGAACTGTCGAAGACACTGTGAACGTCAACTGGGGGCAGCGGCACCCCGGTGCCAGATGCCCCAGCGAGAGC
>NW_024673764.1:0-351 GCF_008729295.1 Plectropomus leopardus | reverse complement strand
AACATGAGAATGAACTGCGGGAACAGCAGTCAGGTAACTCTCATCTCTGGGTGGGAGAGTGGGAGGGACTTGTCTGTGTTTGACCTACATTAACAGGGCAGTGAGCCCTGGGTGAACCCCGGTCTCTGTGTGCATCTTGTTGGCTTCTATAATTTTAGTTGTAGTGTAGTTACAACTGCATTTAGACAAAATGGAAAATAATGGATAAATATTGACTAAGATTGAATTCTGTTTGCTTGGATAGCCCACAGGCAAAAATCGATGCAGATATCTTAGTAAATAAATAAAATTTGTGAACTTTTAATGGTGAGTTATTTCAAACATTACATACATGCATAATACTGTATGATT
>NW_024673763.1:0-211 GCF_008729295.1 Plectropomus leopardus | reverse complement strand
TCGTCATCTGATTTATCTGACAAAGAGGTTTCGTAGAAAAAAAAAAACGACAATTGAGGTTGTTCTACACTACAGCTTGGATCAGACAGCCTGCAGGGGAAGGACTGGAGTGGATTGGATGGAAATATACCGGGGGCTCTGCCTTTAAAGATTCACTGAAGAACAAGTTTAGTATTGACTTAGACTCTTCCAGCAAGACAGTGACCCTAAA
>NW_024673762.1:0-324 GCF_008729295.1 Plectropomus leopardus | reverse complement strand
ACACACACACACACACACACACACACACACACATGTTAACAGGCACAAACAGATGCACATGTGGACACATTGTACACAAGAAAGAAAATGCACAGGCGCTTTCTCTCACACAAGTTTTGGAACATGCTGTGTAAACACATGACACATGTGCATATACATGTGTTAAAATGCAGATGTTTCCATCCTCTCTCCTTTTCCCTCTCTGTAAGTCTCACACACAAACACACACAGCATGCTTGCCTGAAATTCAGTCACTTTTTGTTTCTCTCTATTGTCTGTTTAAGAGGCTGTTGCAGGAGTGTGTGTCTGTGTGTGTGTGTGTGT
>NW_024673761.1:0-283 GCF_008729295.1 Plectropomus leopardus | reverse complement strand
GGAATGCACTAATATACTGAAACTACAGTAACAACTAGGAGCATGCAGCTGCAATCGGAAAACACAATGTCACCAAAATGTTTCAAGCCAGTTGATTTGCAGCCCAGAGAAAAAAAAAAAAATCTCAAATTTTGGTAAGAAGACCCTGTCTAGTCTCATGCCTTTTCTTTTTCTTGTTTTTTTTTTTTTTTTGTTTTTTTGGAGTTTTTTTTTTTTTTTTTTTTTTTCTTCCTGAGCTTGGAATGGGCAGTGGGGGTTTCTATTATTATTACTTTGCATTGTG
>NW_024673760.1:0-428 GCF_008729295.1 Plectropomus leopardus | reverse complement strand
TTGGATTTTTTTTTTCAGAGAGTATCTTGGAAGATCTGATCCATAGCAGATCCATAAATATGATGTTTTCCGCATATGATATCTGTGGCATATCCGTTAGGGTCACCAGATTTGTATATCACAAAGATTGCAGATCTGGAAAAATACCATCAACAGATTTTCAGGCAACTGCAGATACAAAGATATCTGACATATTCACGAATCTGCAGTACTGTATCAGCTATCCCAAAAATTGAATTATCTATGTCGACTACAGACCTTTACACAAGCATGTTAGGGATTACATGTTTAACATTAAACTAATTTGTCAAAGATGCTAATGTGATATTTATCTATAGTATAATCTGTTGGAAATACAATGTTAGGTGTCCCTTACCCCAAAAATCGTACAAAGAACAAAGGAGCTTACAGCTAGCCTGAAAGATCTA
>NW_024673759.1:0-524 GCF_008729295.1 Plectropomus leopardus | reverse complement strand
ACACACATACACATACAAACACACAGTAGCAGAGCAGCTGTACAGTTATCATCTGTCAATCGTTTGGACGTCTCCGGAGGATGTAGCTGTTGTTTTTGCAGACGTCTGGAAAACTGACCAACCGGTGCTGTGATCCACGAAGCAGAGACGCACCGAAATATCAATACTCACCTGAAGTGTACCACACTGTGCCGGGCAAGGTCTTTTTTATTTTATTTATATTTTTTATTTTTTTATGCAGCAGTCAATTGACCACAAAAAGACGTCCCACAGTGAGAAACTAATGGACAGAAAAAAATTAATAAACACTTCCTCCTCAAGCTTTTTGTTTTTGTGTAAAAAGTTGGTTAACACTTTGAAACTTGGGCAAATTGGCTTAATTTCTTTCAAAAACTTTGGAAGAAGGTAATGAGAAACTTCAGACGAACAACAATAAATATCTAGTTTTCTGGACATTTTCCCCAGTTAAAAAAAAAAAATAATAATTTTTCTGATCTTCTAATTTCTTGCGATTTGCTGATCTT
>NW_024673758.1:0-348 GCF_008729295.1 Plectropomus leopardus | reverse complement strand
ATTTGAGATTTTTCGCCATACTATACTATGCGTTTTTTGTGGTTTTTCGTCATTTTTTCAAGATGCTATATTAGGACTTTTTGACATTTTTTGGGCCCATTTTTCGACATGCTATGCAAGGTTGAGGCTCTACAAGTTATAATAAGCTGTTTTTAGGCATTTTTTGGACATGTCAAAATTTGAGATTTTTTCGCCATACTATACTATGCGGTTTTTCGTCATTTTTTCAACATGCTATATTAGGACTTTTTGACCTTTTGTGGGCCCTTTTTTCAACATGCTATGCTATGGCACAGCTCTACGAGCTATAATAAGTGGTTTTCAGGCATTTTTTGGACAGGTCAAAAT
>NW_024673757.1:0-219 GCF_008729295.1 Plectropomus leopardus | reverse complement strand
TGGCTGAAAACCACTTATTATAACAAGTAGACAAGCGCCATAGCATAGCACGTTGAAAAAAAGGTCAAAAAACTACTTGAAAGTCATAAACTAGCATGTTGACAAATTAGCCAAAAACCGCATAGTATAGTAAGGCGAAAAATCTCAAATTTTGACCTGTCCCAAAAATGACTGAAAACCACTTATTATAGCTTGCAGACATGCACCATAGCATAGTAC
>NW_024673756.1:0-1014 GCF_008729295.1 Plectropomus leopardus | reverse complement strand
CTTGTTAACAGATACATTTTTTCATCAACAAAAATAAAATACTTTATATCCAACACTTCTAAACCACATAATTAGACAAATAAAATGTTGTCTTGATGATTGCACTGAAGAAAAGTTAAGGATCCATCCTATGGGGAACATTAAATTCTCCACCGAATTTGTCATCTATCTTCCATAATATTGCCACACTCACAGTGGACCGGAGATATCATATTCTTTTATTACACACATTCTTCCTTGTCAAAATAAGGCACCTATAGTTTCCCATAATGCAACTGGACTGCACACAGTTCAGCCAGACACTGGGGTAGGTTATGCAGCTAATGTAGCTCCGAGCTGTAAGCCTTAGAGGTCTGGTAGCTTTACTGTGGACTGATGAAAAAACATCACAATCAGCTCGTGAGATTCAGTTTTTTCATACATTCTCATTGTGTGTTTATGATATGAGACTTTTAAATGTATACTAGACAGGAATTGTGAGTTATAATTTTCAATATGGAGGAGGGGAAAAAAGGGGAAGGATTTCTGAGGCCCAGCTGCAAGGGGAGGCCATGGAGGTCAGCAATAATCATGTTCATCCAAAATATAAGCAATGACAACCAAATTTTATTTTTGAACTAAAATATTCACAATTACTTGTTAAAACAAACAAAAATAATGAATAAATATGAAAAGTATTTCTTTTTTTAAAACCTATGTGTAAAACTAACTTTTTTAGGTTAAAACAAATAGTTTCTGTTCACAGTGCTGGCCTGGTTTTTGTGAGCGCTATCACCACCAAGACTGAAAGTGAGTGCCAATGCAAAATTTGCTCTTGTGCGCTATATTTGCAGTTTTTCAGCTCTGTGTTCATGTTTTTCTTAGCTCCCTCGTGAAGAATGTTGATTCCAAAAAGGCACCTGCAGGGTGCTACCTTTTCATAAAGACCCACCTCACCTATGAACTGTGCCCCAAAACACAACCCAAACCCAAACACAGCAAAATAAGAAGAAAATAAGAGAATACAGGCAGAGG
>NW_024673755.1:0-642 GCF_008729295.1 Plectropomus leopardus | reverse complement strand
CTCAAATTTCGACATGTCCAAAAGATGACTGAAAACTGCTTATTATAGCTTGTAGAGTGAATTCATAGTATCTGATGTCGAAAAAAGGTCCAAAAGAGGCAAAAAAATGTCTTAATATAACATGTTGGAAAAATGACCGAAAACCGCATAGTATAGTATGGCGAAAAATCTCAAATTTTGAGATTTCCAAAAAATGGATGAAAACCATTTAGTATAGCCTGTAGAGATGTGTAATAGTATACAAAGTGGAAACAATGGCAAAAATCGGCCCAAAACATCATGTTTTAGCATGTTGAAAAACTGCCAAACATCGCATAGTATAGTATGGCGAAAAATCTCAAATTTTGACATGTCCAAAAAATGGCTGAAAACCACCTATTGTAGCTCGTAGAGACCTGTCATAGTATAGCATGCGGAAAAAAGCTCCAAAAGAGGCCAAAAACATCATAATATAGCATGTCGAAAAACTGGCCAAAAATCGCATAGTATCGTATGGCAAAAAATCTCAAATTTCGACATGTCCAAAAGATGACTGAAAACTGCTTATTATAGCTTGTAGAGTGAATTCATAGTATCTGATGTTGAAAAAAGGTCCAAAAGAGGCAAAGAAATGTCATAATATAACATGTTGGAAAAATGACC
>NW_024673754.1:0-289 GCF_008729295.1 Plectropomus leopardus | reverse complement strand
GATAGATAGTAGTCTGTTGTGACCTCCAGAATATTTTGTGTTTTGAATATAAAAACAATGAATACATCAAAATAAATAACAGATCTTCAGCTTTCAAACACAAAATATTAATAAATTCTAGCTTTTTCGGCTCCTTTTTTGAAACTGAATCTGAATTTGTGCATTTTCATTAACAAAAGTAGGGATCGACCGATATGGATTTTTCAGGGCCGATACCGATACCGATTATTAATAACCAAGCGAAACCGATAGCCGATATGTATAACCGATATTTATTTGCAGTAAAAAT
>NW_024673753.1:0-224 GCF_008729295.1 Plectropomus leopardus | reverse complement strand
ACTTTTTACGGTGTACTTAAAGTGAATCTCTTTGAACGACTGTCGGGTGAATTAAATGTGCGCCACACTGACGATGCCTGCTGCTCAGCCCGGATATATTTGTTCACCAAAGTGACTGATGTGTTTTGTATTTTATAGGAAACTGCGGCGTCTCCAAAACTGAGCGAAACGACAGGCGCTGTGAGCCGCTGCAAGGGTAAGATTTAAAGAAAACAGCTGAATGC
>NW_024673752.1:0-356 GCF_008729295.1 Plectropomus leopardus | reverse complement strand
AGAACACAAGTATATTGAAAACTTGATTGACATTCACTACTTGTGAAGACTGGTCAGGTAAGTATTTTGGAAATTGAACAATTTTAAAGGTCAAGTCAAAGTTTGTTGTTACATAATTTTAATTTAAAACTCCTTTTTTAGTTTTCTTACAAAAGGAAATGGAGTGTGGACATTTTTTTTTCTTTTTAGAGTGCAAAGTTCAAAGAGTACAAACAGAAGTCGACTTATGAAGGCCCATTCATAGATGTGTATCCTGTTGTGATGGTTTTGAGATGAGTTGTTGGTGGCTCATCACCATTTCAATGCCCATCAAAAACACTAACATACCAGTTAAACTTTAAGTGCTAAAGAAAAGT
>NW_024673751.1:0-439 GCF_008729295.1 Plectropomus leopardus | reverse complement strand
TATACACATCTGTCATATGTTGCCACCCCTCAAAAATGCCTGCCCCCCTCTTGCCACCCCATAAATATTTTTCTAGATCTGCCCCTGCTACCATCTGAATGTCGCAGCAGAAATCGAGACTCATCAGACCAGGCAACATTTTTCTAATCTTCTATTGTCCAATTTTGGTGAGCCTGTGCGAATTATAGCCTCAGTTTCCTGTTCTTAGCTGGCAGGAGTGGCATCCGGTGTGGTCTTCTGCTGCTGTAGCCCATCTGCCTCAAGGTTCGACGTGCTGTGCATTCAGAGATGCTCTTCTGCATACCTCGGTTATAATGAGTGGTTATTTGAGTTACTGTTGCCTTTCTATCAGCTCGAACCAGTCTGGCCATTCTCCTCTGACCTCTGGCATCAACAAGGCATTTTCGCCCACAGAACTGCCGCTCACTGGATATTTTCT
>NW_024673750.1:0-271 GCF_008729295.1 Plectropomus leopardus | reverse complement strand
ACAACCATGTTGGAGACAGTGTGGAGTAGTGAATGCAAATCACTCACTCACATATATTATATCTCTGTACTGGAATTTGGCAGTTTTGGGGAGATGTTCACGTGACTATTGTCAAGATTCTGGGCTATGATGCATCTAAATCGTGTACAGTGTTGTATTTTGGTTGTTTCGCAGCTGATACTATATTAAGGGAAGATAAATACTTGTTAAAAATCCTGTTGGCAGCCTGTAAAAAGGCCATTACGAGGAAATGGTTTAAAGCTGAACCACC
>NW_024673749.1:0-357 GCF_008729295.1 Plectropomus leopardus | reverse complement strand
TTTTTAAATGACTTAATGGGAATATTTAAGGGTCTTGGCATGTTGGCTGACAGTGGATTTAATATGAGTTAACTAAGATAGGAACACACATGCAGATGCAAATCAATCCACACACACTCGCACGCACACACACACACACACACACACACACACACACACACACCCTGTGGCACATAAACTCACTGGCTAAATACTAAATGCCATTACTGCCACCCCAATAAGCCCGGATAATAGGGGAGAGCGGACAGTGGTTTGTTAGTGTTACACACAGCTGGGGCAAATGTGTTTGAGGTGTGTGTATTTGTACAGTGTATGTGTGTGTGTGTGTGTGTGTGTGTGTGTGTGTGTGTGTGTGTG
>NW_024673748.1:0-263 GCF_008729295.1 Plectropomus leopardus | reverse complement strand
GGATAGCAAAATAGCAAGATAACTGTGCAAAATAAACTATATTAATACATAAGTACAAAAACGTGCAGGATGAAGATGAAGGAAATAAGCACAGAGGACGACATAAACAAACAATATATACAGTATTTACAACGCCGAGAAACTCAACAGTTAAATAATGTTCACAGTTGCATGGGTGAAAGTGAAATTGCACTGTATTGTTCTATAACATTTTAGCATTTAATTGAGCTCCCATTAAGTATAGATATTTCTTAATGTGTTTA
>NW_024673747.1:0-504 GCF_008729295.1 Plectropomus leopardus | reverse complement strand
CACTTCTCTTGGCTTACAAAACAGTCACAAGAACTGCTCCAGCCTACCTGGAATCCCTGATCTAGGTCTACTCTCCTTCTCGCCCACTACGCTCTGCATGCGAAAGACGCCTGGTGCTTCTTCTGCCACTAGACGGCAATACCTGTGACCAATCACACCTGAAGCACTTTTTGCACTTACTAAGGGTTTTTTTCCTTAAGTCTAAATTCTTGCTTGTGTTGTACATTGCTTTGGATAAAAGCGTCTGCTAAATGAAATTGTAGAATTGTAGAATTGTAGTTGGATCCGTACTTTTTTTTTTAATCTATGATTTATTTATGAAGTTTTTGACACGAGGAGCATACATACAATACAAAAACCTTCGCATGAATATGTAAAATTAACTAAGAGAAGATCTGTAGATATAGGCAAAGGAACAAATTATACTAAGACAAAAAAATTAAACCAGCAACAACATGACCATGAATTAAATAAATAAATACAAAAAAAGGAGGAAATAAAAAA
>NW_024673746.1:0-377 GCF_008729295.1 Plectropomus leopardus | reverse complement strand
AACCTCGTGATTGTACATTGACTTTGTGCTGTTACCTCAAAGATGCAAACAATTTCCCAAGAATTTTTTTTTTTTTCGACTGGTGCCGGCTGAGTACTACACAGTACAGCACAGTACTTAACAGTATGAAAAGAAGCAGTAAAGTAGAAGCAGTAGTATATGATAGAGGAAAAATGCTGATATATAATGTTTACGTGGTCTTAAAAGCTTCAGCTCTTGGTAGTTTTTCATTTAAGATTCACCACACACACACACGCGCACACGCACACACGTCTGTGTATCTGTGTGCTATGGCCATTGCGATGGTAATTAAAGCGCCACCTGTGGGAGAGGAGAGTGGAGGTTAATTTAAGGAAGATGTGAGCTCTCAAACTCCT
>NW_024673745.1:0-1097 GCF_008729295.1 Plectropomus leopardus | reverse complement strand
ATGTGTAGCATTTCCGGGAAATACACGCAGCCGGTGAGCTGTCATCAGGACTGACTATTTTTTACATTCTTGGTTTTTTGATAATTTTGGCTTTGTTCATGCACTATGGCATACATTTTAATCTTGTAATTTCCAGCTCAGCTCTTACAGTAAGTCTAAAATACACTGTAAAAGAAAATTGTTATATTCCTACTGTTAATTTAAACTGTATTTTTTTTTATCCCCACCGTCCTCCAAGCATAAAAACATGCATTGTATTATTTCCGGGTGTCAATTTGGGCTTTTACCTTGGAATTTGGAATTTGTTTTTACTATTTCTCACCTGATGATTTTTTTTTTTTTTTTTGGCATATGGAGAAAATACATGCTTTTTCCGCCACATGCACTGTCACAGTCATGTTGCTGTAAATCATTGACATATCTTAGGCTGTGGGTTTAAAAAAAAAAAAAAAGAAAACTTTGCATGTAGTATGTTGAAAATAACTAATTTTGGTTTTTTTTTCTTTTTCAAAGTCAATGAAAGTAGAAAATCATATTAATGTATAATATTTTTAAACTTCCATTTTGAAAAGAGCACTTTCTTGTGCAGAGTGGCATGAGTGTGAGTTTTTGACATTGCACAAAAAGTACTGTATAAATATCAATGTTGCTGCAATCATTGACACATCCCAGGGTGTGATAATAAAAAGAATCTACCCAGCCTGTAGTATGATAAACAAGCTGTATTTTGATTTTGATTTATGCATTCTGATACCTTACTAAAAGTACAAAAACGATTCCCAGTGTGAATCACTGTATTTTTATTGTGAATTAAAAAAAATACTTTGGGGGGGGGGGGGCACCCGTGACTCTATTTGGTGCCAGATTTGGCATGCAGGCCATAAATTGAGACTCACTGATTTAGGATCTAACCAGAAGTGTAAAAGGTAGTGAAGTACAGAGTAGATAAATCACCATGGGTTATATACATATTGACTTTATTGTGTGTAAGTATTAACAGTAGAGTAGGTGCAGAGGTTGCAATAAGGAAAATAAATAATGTAAATATATGCATTAAACACCTGTAGGTATGATATGAATACACTGAAGGTGATATA
>NW_024673744.1:0-464 GCF_008729295.1 Plectropomus leopardus | reverse complement strand
CCGACGCTCTCCTCAAACTTCTGACGACGTTATTTTACAGGTTTATGTAACAGGACTCCAGACTTTTCCAGGTTTTCCATGACGGTTTGAACCCCGAGCACAGCTGGCCTCTTTGAGTTTCAGCGTGTGTGTCGACGTATTTCAGCATTTTATATTTTTCACACATTTCAGTCTCTGCATCGGTCAAACTGGTCAAACTGGTCAAACTGGGTCAGAGCTCAGAGTTTGAGGTCTTACTGGTGCAGGCGGCGTGCAGAGGGTCCGAGTCGGCTCGATGGTGCCCCGGGTCACACAGGCAGAAGGCGGAGCCTGGGATCCGAGTGTTGCTATTGGCCGGACAGACGCTGCAGCCTGCTGGACCTGAGCCCGCCTTAAACTGACCCGCCGGACACGCTGCGGAGACACACACACACACACAGAGTTACACACACAGATACAGACACACACACACACACAGATACAGA
>NW_024673743.1:0-313 GCF_008729295.1 Plectropomus leopardus | reverse complement strand
CCCTAAACACAGCAGGCAGAGTGTCTCAGAGTGTCTCAGAGTGTCTCAGAGTGTCTCAGAGTGTCTCCGACTGTCTCCGACTGTCTCTGCCGTAAATCTGTTAATAAACTTTGTTGTGATGATCTGAAGCTGAACTTTGACACAAACCTGATGAGGACGCTCAGAGCGCCCAGCGGAGTCACCAGCGTGGCCGGAGCGAACATGTAGGCGGCAAAGTTACAGACCTCTCCGACTCCCACTGCACACACACACACACACACAGAGACACACACACAGAGACAGACACAGACACACACACACACACACACACACA
>NW_024673741.1:0-310 GCF_008729295.1 Plectropomus leopardus | reverse complement strand
AGACCAGTGTCACAGACCAGTGTCACAGACCAGTGTCACAGACCAGTCAGTCCAGTATCACAGACTAGTGTCACAGACCAGTATCACAGACCAGTGTCACAGACCAGTATCACAGACCAGTGTCACAGACCAGTATCACAGACCAGCATCACAGACCAGCGTCACAGACCAGCGTCACAGACCAGCATCACAGACCAGCGTCACAGACCAGTGTCAGACCAGTATCAGACCAGTATCAGACCAGTATCACAGACCAGTCAGTCCAGTATCACAGACTAGTGTCACAGACCAGTATCACAGACCAGTGTCA
>NW_024673740.1:0-237 GCF_008729295.1 Plectropomus leopardus | reverse complement strand
GGAGACATTACTTTTTGACCTTTTTTTTCCTGAGCTATAGTATGACGTTTTTCTCCATACGACACTTTGGCTTAAAATGCTCAAAATATTGAGTTTTTAGTTGATTTTTTCAACAGACTACAGTATAAACAGCATCAACATGCTGTTCAGTGACTTTTTTCAGTGTTTCGAAAGATCACTTTTTTGACCTTTTTTCCCTGACCTATAGTATGGCGTTTTTCTCCATACTAAACTTTT
>NW_024673739.1:0-244 GCF_008729295.1 Plectropomus leopardus | reverse complement strand
GTTTGTTCAGTCTGTTTGCATCCTTTGCCTTGATGCCTGCCCCCCCCAGCACACCACAGCAAAGAAGATGGTGCTCACAACAACAGACTGATAAAACATCAGGAGCATCCTGTGGCAGACATTGAAGGACCTGAGTCTCCTCAGGAAGTAAATCCGACTCAGGCCCTTCTTGTAGGCTGCCTCAGTGTTGGTGGACCACTCCAGTTTGTTGTCCAGAAGGACGCCCAGGTACTTGTATGATGTG
>NW_024673738.1:0-311 GCF_008729295.1 Plectropomus leopardus | reverse complement strand
TGTAAGTAATATAAGTGTAATTATAATATTATTTAGAGAATTGGGCTATTTTTTTATGTGCATTTTATCCATGTAGGTTTTAGTGTCACCCGAAGCTTTTGTTCTTGTTTCAGCTGTTCGTATATCAGCAGTGTGTTGTAGTCTCACTTTGCAACGCGGTAACGTGTCTGGTTTGGCGTTGTGCAGAAGTTGTGTTTATTCTTTGTAAACGACAGGCCGTAATAGCCTTTTTTTTCCGATAATTGCGCAAGATTAATGCTGTTCCTCCTCGGCTGTAGTTACAATGCCCAGCACTCGTCTAACAACAGAAT
>NW_024673737.1:0-523 GCF_008729295.1 Plectropomus leopardus | reverse complement strand
TGATACCAGACATGCTGTATATATATGTGTGTGTGTGTGTGTGTGTCCTCAGTGAAGTGTATCAGTCTCTGCAGTAGCTTCCAGCTGCAGCTGTCACTTCAGTTTCTGTTCAGTCTGACTGAGGGAGGTTTTTGTACGACGCTTTTTCACTGTGTGAACAGCCACTGATTGTTGATATAATGATAACTCTGACAGTAATAAACTGCTGCATCTTCAGTCTGAACTCCACTGATGGTCAGAGTGAAGTCAGAGTTTGATCCTCTGCCTGTAAAACGATCTGGAATCCCTGATGCTCGAG
Source organism: Plectropomus leopardus (assembly GCF_008729295.1). Lineage (NCBI taxonomy): Eukaryota > Metazoa > Chordata > Actinopteri > Perciformes > Serranidae > Plectropomus > Plectropomus leopardus. The sequence continues at coordinate 225 of NW_024673737.1, read as the reverse complement.
TGCTAGTAAAGTAAATGAGCAGTTTAGGAGTTTCTCCGTCTCTCTGTTGGTACCAGGATAAATCATGGTTGTTGCCCCACACATAAACATCATGACTGGTCCTACATGTGATGGAGACGGAGCCTCCCACAGCAGATCTCACTGCTCCAGACTGAGTCACTGTGACCTGACCTCTGGACTCTGAGGACACAGAGACAGAAACATAAAGCAGCGTCATGGTTTTGT
>NW_024673736.1:0-210 GCF_008729295.1 Plectropomus leopardus | reverse complement strand
TTAGTATGGAGAAAAACGCCATACTATAGCTCAGGGAAAAAAGGTCAAAAAAGTGATCTTTCGAAACACTGAAAAAAGTCACTGAACAGCATGTTGATGCTGTTTATACTGTAGTCTGTTGAAAAAATCAACTAAAAACTCAATATTTTGAGCATTTTAAGCCAAAGTTTCGTATGGAGAAAAACGTCATACTATAGCTCAGGAAAAAAA
>NW_024673735.1:0-241 GCF_008729295.1 Plectropomus leopardus | reverse complement strand
AGAGTGGAAGAACAATGATTTAAAGCACCAATCTCCTTTAAAAGCTTACAGTCTGTTATTCTAACTCAATTATCACGACAGTCCTCGTCAACACTCTCACCTGTGTTAATGAGAGAATCACTGACATAATGCCAGCTGGTCCTTTTGTGGCAGGGCTGAAATGCAGTGGAAATGTTTTTTTTTCAGGATTAAGATCATTTTCATGGCAAAGAGGGACCTGGCAATTCATCTGATCACTCTT
>NW_024673734.1:0-1088 GCF_008729295.1 Plectropomus leopardus | reverse complement strand
TCTGATTTTAAAGGACATTTCTCAGGTTTGAGAACGCTTCTTACATTTTGGGACATTTCCAGGATTTTTGGATGTTCAGGATTTTAGATTGCTTTTACACTTTTGGACGTTTCTCAGATTTTAGGGTGTTTCTGGGATTTTAGAAAGACGTTACATTTAAAGACATTCCTATGATTTTAGGACATCAGTGTCCCAGCTGTTTCCTCTGTTGGGGGTGTGGGGGATCCTCCTCTTTTTTGGATCAACAAGCTCTATTTTGATGTTGTTTTATGTCTCTGACACCTTATGGAGACTAAAAGGACAAAAACTATTCCCAGTGTCAGTCACTTTATTTTTACTGTGAATTAGAAAATGTTTGGGGGCCACCCGGCACCTTATAGAGGGGCAGATTTGGTTGATATTGTTTTACCTCAGAAATATCTGAAATGTTTGATGAGTCACAGTGGAAGATGTTCGAGGGTATTTAGAGTCTCCATGAGAGAGTTTGTCCAGCAGAGAGCGCTGACGGGTCGATCTGTACGCTGTAAAGTGTCCCGAACACCACAGATCAGACTCATCTTCTCTGTCTAACACGCTAATGTCAAAGCAAAAGTCTGCAGACTCAAAGCAACACTGACTGTATCTTCTACTGTGTGTGTGTGTGTGTGTGTGTGTGTATGTGTGTGTGTCAGTGTGATCATCTCTTCCTCCCGCTGATACAAATACTAACTAGAGCACCTAATGTGGATTAATCCCCCCAAAAGTCACTGCTTCCTGCTGTTTGTTTGATAAAAAACTACAGTGAGCAGCTGTTTGAGGGAATTATTGAGACTTTTTAAAAACACAAAACTACATCAGTGATTAGCAATGAACCAATTTAAAAAATCTGAAATAATGTTCTTTTAATTGTCATTGTTATTATTATTATCAATAATAAGAGTAATAATTACCCTTAGGGCATGTTTGGTGCATTTCATGAGCTTTTCATTTTTAATTTTTTGTAAGATCGTGTTTTTTTTTGTTTTATCTTTGGAATTTCCAGCTCAGCTGCTACAATAAACTAAAGAAAATAAGTTATTAAATTCATACTGTAAGTGCAAAAAATGCAC
>NW_024673733.1:0-285 GCF_008729295.1 Plectropomus leopardus | reverse complement strand
TTTTGGGTCTACTTTGGAATCTTTTGGGTCTTTTTTTAATCATTTTGTCTCTCTTTGAAGTAATTTTGTGTCTTTTTTGGTAATTTTGTGTGTCGTTGTGGTTGTTTTGCGTCTCCTGAAATTGTTTTGTGTCTCTTTGAGCTAATTTGTCCTTTTTTTCTGTTGTTGTTTTGTATCTCTTTGTAGTCATTTTGTATGTTTGTATCGATGTTTTGTTTCCCGTTGTAATTATTTTGTGTCGCTTTTCAGTCATGTTGTGACTTTTTTGGTTGTTTTGTGTCTCTT
>NW_024673732.1:0-323 GCF_008729295.1 Plectropomus leopardus | reverse complement strand
ATGTAGTATATTGACAATAATTCTGGGTTTTTTGTGTGTGTTTTTTTATCTTAAAAGATAGTGGCATAAAAACCTGTTTTTTTTAAGTTTTACAATTCTGAAAATTAATGGATATTTTATTTATATTTAGGACTGATGTTGGTTAAAAATTGACTCAAGGAGAGTAGAAAATAAGATTAATGTATAATATTTTTTAAAGCTTGATTTTGAAAAGATCATTTTGTGCACAAAGCGATACGAGTGTATAATATTAAAGCAGGCCCTAAAGGGTTAACTGGATTAACCCAGTTTTAATCTAGTTGATGCTTTTTGTAATTCAGTGC
>NW_024673731.1:0-233 GCF_008729295.1 Plectropomus leopardus | reverse complement strand
GTGAGTGTGTGTGTAAGTGTGTGTGTGAGTGTGCATGTGTGAGTGTGCATGTGTGAGTGTGTGTGTTTTGTGGTCCCTTCCTAAGCTTGTGCACAATCAAAACAGGAGAACACATTTTACCAAAATAAACACACATCAACACCAGACAAAAAGTTCACCTCCCACCTCTTCATTCAGTCCTTTTCAACTGGGAGAGGACAAAGCAGGCCAGTGCAGGGTAGCCCCCCCCCCCA
>NW_024673730.1:0-341 GCF_008729295.1 Plectropomus leopardus | reverse complement strand
GAGGCGATCAGCAGGAGTCTGTCAGCAGGAGTCCATCAGCAGGAGTCTGTCAGCAGGAGTCCATCAGCAGGAGGCGATCAGCAGGAGTCCATCAGCAGGAGGCGATCAGCAGGAGTCTGTCAGCAGGAGTCCATCAGCAGGAGTCCATCAGCAGGAGTCTGTCAGCAGGAGTCCATCAGCAGGAGTCTGTCAGCAGGAGTCTGTCAGCAGGAGTCCATCAGCAGGAGTCTGTCAGCAGGAGTCCATCAGCAGGAGGCGATCAGCAGGAGTCTGTCAGCAGGAGTCCATCAGCAGGAGTCTGTCAGCAGGAGTCCATCAGCAGGAGGCGATCAGCAGGAGTC
>NW_024673729.1:0-301 GCF_008729295.1 Plectropomus leopardus | reverse complement strand
ACTGAGTCACAGCGTCACTGAGTCACAGCGTCACTGAGTCACAGCGTTACTGAGTCACAGCGTTACTGAGTCACACTGTCACTGAGTCACAGCGTCACTGAGTCACAGCGTTACACCATCACACTGTCACTGAGTCACAGCATCACTGAGTCACAGCGTTACTGAGTCACAGCGTCACTGAGTCACAGCGTTACACCATCACACTGTCACTGAGTCACAGTGTCACTAAGTCACAGCATTACACCATCACACTGTCACTGAGTCACAGCGTTACACCATCACACTGTCACTGAGTCACAGC
>NW_024673728.1:0-348 GCF_008729295.1 Plectropomus leopardus | reverse complement strand
TGGAGGAGTTGGTGAATAAAAACACAGAATCCAGCTCTGACTGCTGTCTGTCGTTTTATGTGTTTTCCTCGAACATCCTTCAGATCAACAGTTTACAGCTGAAGGACCAACAGAGACTCACTAACAGTCAATCTGTCCACCTGAGACACCTGACTGAGCACCTGACTGAACACTGACTGAACACCTGACTGAACACTGACTGAACACCTGACTGAGCACCTGACTGAACATCTGACTGAACACTGACTGAACATCTGACTGAACACCTGACTGAACACTGACTGAACACCTGACTGAACACCTGACTGAGCACCTGACTGAACACTGACTGAACACCTGACTGAACAC
>NW_024673727.1:0-216 GCF_008729295.1 Plectropomus leopardus | reverse complement strand
GTTTAGGCCTGGAAGACAAATGTGTAGAATACTGGCGCCAGGCTAGAAGTAATATGGAATAAGGCTCCTTCCAAATATGGAGATACTTGTGGGGTTTTTTGTGATTGATCATAGCAGGGGAAGAGTTGCTATACGGACAAATGTATTGATGCCTGTACGTATATAAGAGACTTGCATGAGCTGAAAGAGAGAGATTCATATTGGTCCTGAATCCTC
>NW_024673726.1:0-245 GCF_008729295.1 Plectropomus leopardus | reverse complement strand
TGCTGGACTATAGCAGAGCAAACACACACACACACACACACACACACTCAGATATCTTCATTATTTAATTTAAAGCACTAAACGTCTCTGCGTCGTGTGGTTAAACAGTCGCTCCACAGAGGGGTCGCCACTTCCCTGAAGCTGAGGTCGTGACCTCTTCATTAACCAATCACAGTCGCAGAGGAGGGAGGGGGAGGAGCTCTGAGGGCCCACAGGAGACATGACCTCTGACCCCCCCCCCCCCC
>NW_024673725.1:0-334 GCF_008729295.1 Plectropomus leopardus | reverse complement strand
GTTCCCCAGGGCTCTGTCCTGGGGAACACCTGAGGTAACGGGGACTGGATGGGAGGTGAATGATTTTAACTGAATGAACTGAGTGCGGCCTGAAAGGTATGAATGAAACCAGTTAAGAGGTGTGTTTGTGATGCCAAGAGAGGAAAGTCTGTCCAGAAGGATGGTGTGGGAAACTGTGTCGATTGCCGCAGTCAGATCAAGCAGAAGGAGAATGGATAGTGAACCAGAGTCAGCAGCAAGGAGGAAGTCATTAGTGACTTTAAGGAGTGCTGTTTCAGTGCTATGGAAGGGACGGAAACCAGATTGAAATTGTTCATATAAATTATTGCAGGAT
>NW_024673724.1:0-733 GCF_008729295.1 Plectropomus leopardus | reverse complement strand
CACACACACACACACACACATATATATATGCCGGTTGACCTGCTTTTTTGGACCAGTTTAAGGTGTGTTTTGCATCATTTTTGATGGTTTAGCTGGTCCAACCAGCTTGTGATGGTAGCTGGTTTCAAGGGCGTGACTTTGAATTGAACATTGGGGGGGTTGAGTGACACAGGCATTATTTTGTCTTTTTTTGTTTACATTTTTTTACTGTGTGCGTGCCTGTGTGCACGTGTGTGTTTAGGCTATAACGTGTGGATCACTGTGTGTGTTTGTGAAACACTGGGCTGGTTTCGGTTCGCTCCGGCGGGTTTTTAGCAGAAACACGGCCACTTTGGACTCTGATCTTTCTTCCTGTGACCCTCTTTTCAGCATGTAGTATAGGCTACACTCACACACACACGTACACACACATACCCAGGCGCGTTATGCAAGTGTAACATCCAACTGCCCCGCATTCCGAACCCGGCTCGCCTCAAACACACGAGATCGTGAGATTTCCAGACCACTATATGAGTGTTGCCAACTTTCTGGCAAAAATCAGACGACTGTCCAAACTCTCCGGAGACTTTTTTATTTAAGTTTCTTGTCAAAGCGACCGACGAAGTTGAGCGAGCCGCCGTAAACACCGCCCGGTCCGAGCAGCATCTGCCCCGCAGCAGAGAGGAGGACTAACTTTCATTCATTCAACATTTGACCACGAGTCAAATGTTGAATGAATCAAAGTGGTGGCGCT
>NW_024673723.1:0-1113 GCF_008729295.1 Plectropomus leopardus | reverse complement strand
GTTCGTCATTCTGGCGTTTACACCATCGTCCTGTCGCCCGGCGCCACCCTGCCCGTCTACTGCGACATGGAGACGGAGGGTGAGACACATTCTGTTTACTGCACGCTGTGAGACGTGTTATATTCACACGTGTCTTCAGTGTGTGTGTGTGTGTGTGTGCGCGCGTGCGTGTGTGTATGTGTGTGTACCTTTGTGTGTATTTTTACACCTGTAATCAAATTTGACATTTTTGTGTGTGTGCTCCAGGCGGGGGCTGGACGGTGTTTCAGCGGCGGCGTGACGGTTTGGTGAGTTTTAACCGCGGCTGGTCGGAGTACCGCGACGGTTTCGGCGAGCTGCGAGGAGAGCACTGGCTGGGCAACCAACAGCTCCACCTGCTGTCCAACCAGGGACACTACAGCCTCCGCATCGAGCTGCAGGACTGGAGCCACGCCCACAGACACGCCCTCTACCACACCTTCAGGTACAGACGGAGGGACAGTGACGCTCAGAGGACGCTGTGAGAGACACGTGTGGAGGACAGGGAGGGGACTGTTAGGCGAGCGGACTGATTCGACTTCCCTAATCAATCACGAGAGACGCACGTATCGGCCCAGTCACGCCAGCACACGTGTTTCACCACACTTTAAAATTCTGAATATTCTGAATATCCATGATTGGGACTGATGCTGGTTAAAAAAACAGTGACAGTAGAAAATAATAATGTATAAAAGATTTTAAAGCTTGATTTTTGAAAAGTGCATTTTGTGCCCAGAACGATATGAGCCGTGATATTAAAGTGGGAAATGAAGGGTTAAGCAGTTTTTGTGACTCTTGGTGAGAAAAATGGAGGTTTTTTGGTGCTTCATTTCCCCGTGTCACCTCAGCAGAGTTACACTTAAACATTTTTATACTTTGAAAAGGGTGAAATATCACGAGCCATTTCTGACCTCCCAAAAAAAATCAATCTTGAGCCGTAAAAAAGACACACGTGTATCTGTCTATACGTGATACATCAACATCGCAACGATGTGCCGGCTTGACTGTTGGTGCTTTAGAAAAAAAAATAATAAAAAAACATAGTCACATCATGTAAAAAAACCCTGGCATTTAAAGGGTTAAAATTCTGAAAAA
>NW_024673722.1:0-1440 GCF_008729295.1 Plectropomus leopardus | reverse complement strand
AGTAGAAAGTATTGGAAAAAATGCCTGAAAATGTGTTGTTTTGTTTTTTTGTTGTTTTTTTTTTAAGGAAATTACCTTAAAATGTCCTTAAAAAATATTCTAAAAATTCTGTTACATGATTTTAAATGTGTAATTATGATAATTATAAATAGTTTCCCCCTTGCTTTTTTCTTTTTGTCCCCGAAATATTTTCCCTAGCTTTTTCAAAATAATTTCTTGCAGTTTGTTAAATATTTCTTACCAAGTTGCTCATTGCCTTTCTCCATTATGTTTTTAAAGAAATTGCACCAATTTGCTCAGGCTTCAAAGGTTTAAATACTTGTGAAAGATGTCAGAAAGCAGCACAAGAAAAGTAACATTGCTTCAGGTTTCAGAGGCTTAAATATGGTACTGTACTTTGGTTAAACACATAAGCGGCAAAGCTTGATTCAGAATATTTCCAAAGCTTCAATGTCAAAGGAAGCAAAGTTAACACATTGAACAAATTCTAGCAAGCTGGAAACTGATTATGAAATTGTTGGACATGATACGGAAGCCCTAAGCGGACGTGTTTTTTTTTTTTTTTTTTTACAAGCCGTTTTCTCGAGATAACAAGATATTATCTCGTTATAACAAGATATTATCTCGTTATCTCGAGAAAACAGAATTTGTTTTCCTGAGATATTATCTCGTTATCTCCAGAAAACGAACTTTGTTTTTCCGAGATATTAAGTCGTTATCTCGAGAAAACAAACTTTGTTTTTTGGTTTGTTTTTTTAAACTTTATTGAATGAACGTCAGAAGAAGAAGTGGCGGGTGGATGATGTGACAGCAGGTGCCGTGCGGTGTTCAGCGCAGACAAATGCGCAAGGTAAGATGATTATTACAGGAACACATCACCCAAATTCATCAGTAATCATAACTAGATTATTATACTGTTGCTCTGGTGCTTTTTGGTACGTGCAGGGGCGAGAACCTGCACGCATTTGTGCTGAACACCGCACGGCACCTGCTGTCACATCATCCACCCGCCACTTCTTCTTCTAACGTTCATTCAATAAAGTTTAAAAAAAACAAACCAAAAAACAAAGTTCGTTTTGTCGAGATAACAAGATAATATCTTGTTATAACGAGATAATATCTCATTATATCGAGAAAACGGCTTGTAAAAAAAAAAAAAAAACACGTCCGCTTAGGGCTTCCGTAAAAAGGTTTTGCTATTTACCTTGTTTTTTTCTATTTTGTATTAAAGCTGGAGTGGGATACTCTTGTCTGCCCCCTCTGGCAGTGTGAGTAATTACACAAAAACTTTTGAAGCATGCTTGTGAAGCATGCTTACTCCTAGCTGCTGCTCAGTCACCATTGTCCCTCTTTACTTCTTGACTCCTTTTAACTTTGGCTGGTTGACATAACCCGAGTCACTTTTCTACAGCGTTATCCTAAATTTCCACCACACATTTA
>NW_024673721.1:0-7235 GCF_008729295.1 Plectropomus leopardus | reverse complement strand
TATGGTGTTTTCGTCCCTTTTTGAAACTTTCTATGCTATGGCGTGTCCTTGAATGCTATTTTATGTGGTTTAATGTTGTTTTCAGCAGTTTTTGGGACGTGTCATTTTTTGGAATTTTTGCCATACTATAGCCTTGCCTTTTCTGTCATTTTTTCAACATGCCACATTATGGTGTTTTCGTCCCTTTTTGCAACTTTCTATGCTATGGCGTAACTTGGGGTGCTATGTTATGTGGTTTAATGTTGTTTTCAGCAGTTTTTGTTACATGTCATTTTTTGACATTTTTGCCATACTATAGCCTTGCCTTTTCTGTCATTTTTTCAACATGCCTACTTATGGTGTTTTCGTCCCTTTTTGAAGCTTTCTATGCTATGGCGTGTCTTGGGAGGATATTTTATGTGGTTTAATGTTGTTTTCAGCAGTTTTTGTGACATGTCATTTTTTTGGAATTTTTGCCATACGATAGCCTTGCCTTTTCAGTCATTTTTTCAACATGCCACATTATGGTGTTTTTGTCCCTTTTTGCAACTTTCTATGCTATGGCGTGACTTGGGAGGCTATGTTATGTGGTTTAATGTTGTTTTCAACAGTTTTTGGGACATGTCATTTTTTGACATTTTTGGGACATGTCATTTTTTGACATTTTTGCCATACTATAGCCTTGCTGTTTTGGTCATTTTTTCAACATGCCAAATTATGGTGTTTTCGTCCCTTTTTGCAACTTTCTATGCTATGGCGTGTCTTGGGAGGCTATGTTATGTGGTTTAATGTTGTTTTCAGCAGTTTTTGGGACATGTCATTTTTTGGAATTTTTGCCATACTATAGCCTTGCCTTTTCGGTCATTTTTTCCAACATGTCAAATTATGGTGTTTTTCAGGCCTTTTCTCAACTTTCTATGCTATGGCGTGTCTTGGAAAGCTATGTTATGTGGTTTAATGTTGTTTTCAGCAGTTTTTGGGACATGTCATTTTTTGGAATTTTTGCCATACTATAGCCTTGCCTTTTCTGTCATTTTTTCAACATGCCACATTATGGTGTTTTTGTCCCTTTTTGCAACTTTCTATGCTATGGCGTGACTTGGGAGGCTATGTTATGTGGTTTAATGTTGTTTTCAGCAGTTTTTGGGACATGTCATTTTTTGACATTTTTGCCATACTATAGCCTTGCTGTTTTGGTCATTTTTTCAACATGCCAAAATTATGGTGTTTTTGTCCCTTTTTCTCAACTTTCTATGCTATGGCGTGTCTTGGGAGGCTATGTTATGTGGTTTAATGTTGTTTTCAGCAGTTTTTGGGACATGTTATTTTTTGACATTTTTGCCATACTATAGCCTTGCCTTTTCGGTCATTTTTTCAACATGCCAAATTGTGGTGTTTTCATCCCCTTTTTTGCATCTTTCTATGCTATGGCGTGTCCTTGAATGCTATTTTATTTATGTGGTTTAATGTTGTTTTCAGCAGTTTTTGGGACGTGTCATTTTTTGGAATTTTTGCCATACTATAGCCTTGCCTTTTCTGTCATTTTTTCAACATGCCAAATTATGGTGTTCTCGTCCCTTTTTGAAATTTTCTATGCTATGGCGTGACTTGGGAGGCTATGTTATGTGGTTTAATGTTGTTTTCAGCAGTTTTTGGGACATGTCATTTTTTGCCATTTTTGCCATACTATAGCCTTGCATTTTCGGTCATTTTTTCAACATGCCGCATTATGGTGTTTTCGTCCCCTTTTTGCAACTTTCTATGCTATGGCGTAACTTGGGATGCTATGTTATGTGGTTTAATGTTTTTTCAGCAGTTTTTGGGACATGTTATTTTTTGACATTTTTGCCATACTATAGCCTTGCCTTTTTGGTCATTTTTTCAACATGCCAAATTGTGTGTGTTTTCGTCCCTTTTTGCATCTTTCTATGCTATGGCGTGTCCTTGAATGCTATTTTATGTGGTTTAATGTTGTTTTCAGCAGTTTTTTGGGACGTGTCATTTTTTGGAATTTTTGCCATACTATAGCCTTGCCTTTTCAGTCATTTTTTCAACATGCCAAATTATGGTGTTTTTGTCCCTTTTTGCAACTTTCTATGCTATGGCGTGACTTGGGAGGCTATGTTATGTGGTTTAATGTTGTTTTCAACAGTTTTTGGGACATGTCATTTTTTGACATTTTTGCCATACTATAGCCTTGCTGTTTTGGTCATTTTTTCAACATGCCAAATTATGGTGTTTTCGTCCCTTTTTGCAACTTTCTATGCTATGGCGTGTCTTGGGAGGCTATGTTATGTGGTTTAATGTTGTTTTCAGCAGTTTTTGGGACATGTCATTTTTTGGAATTTTTGCCATACTATAGCCTTGCCTTTTCGGTCATTTTTTCCAACATGTCAAATTATGGTGTTTTCAGGCCTTTTCTCAACTTTCTATGCTATGGCGTGTCTTGGAAAGCTATGTTATGTGGTTTAATGTTGTTTTCAGCAGTTTTTGGGACATGTCATTTTTTGGAATTTTTGCCATACTATAGCCTTGCCTTTTCAGTCATTTTTTTCAACATGCCACATTATGTGTGTTTTTGTCCCTTTTTGCAACTTTCTATGCTATGGCGTGACTTGGGAGGCTATGTTATGTGGTTTAATGTTGTTTTCAGCAGTTTTTGGGACATGTCATTTTTTGACATTTTTGCCATACTATAGCCTTGCTGTTTTTGGTCATTTTTTCAACATGCCAAATTATGGTGTTTTTGTCCGTTTTCTCAACTTTCTATGCTATGGCGTGTCTTGGGAGGCTATGTTATGTGGTTTAATGTTGTTTTCAGCAGTTTTTGGAGACATGTCATTTTTTGACATTTTTGCCATACTATAGCCTTGCCTTTTCGGTCATTTTTTCAACATGCCAAACTATGGTGTTTTCGTCCCTTTTTGAAATTTTCTATGCTATGGCGTGACTTGGGAGGCTATGTTATGTGGTTTAATGTTGTTTTCAGCAGTTTTTGGGACATGTCATTTTTTGAATTTTTGCCATACTATAGCCTTGCCTTTTTGGTCATTTTTTCAACATGCCAAATTATGGTGTTCTCGTCCCTTTTTGAAATTTTCTATGCTATGGCGTGACTTGGGAGGCTATGTTATGTGGTTTAATGTTGTTTTCAGCAGTTTTTGGGACATGTCATTTTTTGACATTTTTGCCATACTATAGCCTTGCCTTTTTGGTCATTTTTTCAACATGCCAAATTGTGGTGTTTTCGTCCCTTTTTGCATCTTTCTATGCTATGGCGTGTCTTTGAATGCTATTTTATGTGGTTTAATGTTGTTTTCAGCAGTTTTTGTGACATGTCATTTTTTGACATTTTTGCCATACTATAGCCTTGCCTTTTCGGTCATTTTTTCAACATGCCAAATCATGGTGTTTTCGGCCCTTTTTGAAACTTTGTATGCTATGGCGTGTCTTGGGAGGATATTTTAAGTGGTCTAATATGGTTTTCAGCAGTTTTTGGGACATGTCATTTTTTGGAATTTTTGCCATACTATAGCCTTGCCTTTTCGGTCATTTTTTCAACATGCCAAATTGTGGTGTTTTCGTCCCTTTTTGCATCTTTCTATGCTATGGCGTGTCTTGGGAGGATATTTTAAGTGGTTTAATATGGTTTTCAGCAGTTTTTCTGACATGTCATTTTTTGACATTTTTGCCATACTATAGCCTTGCTGTTTTGGTCATTTTTTCAACATGCCTAATTATGGTGTTTTCGTCCCTTTTTGCAACTTTCTATGCTATGGCGTGACTTGGGAGGCTATGTTTATGTGGTTTAATGTTGTTTTCAGCAGTTTTTGGAGATGTCATTTTTTGACATTTTTGCCATACTATAGCCTTGCCTTTTCGGTCATTTTTTCAACATGCTATGTTATGTGGTTTAATGTTGTTTTTCAGCAGTTTTTGGGACGTGTCATTTTTTTGGAATTTTTGCCATACTATAGCCTTGCCTTTTCGGTCATTTTTTCAACATGCCAAATTATGGTGTTTCTCGTCCCTTTTTGAAATTTTCTATGCTATGGCGTGACTTGGGAGGCTATGTTATGTGGTTTAATGTTGTTTTCAGCAGTTTTTGGGACATGTCATTTTTTGACATTTTTGCCATACTATAGCCTTGCCTTTTCGGTCATTTTTTCAACATGCCAATTATGGTGTTTTCGTCCCTTTTTGCAACTTTCTATGCTATGGCGTAACTTGGGGTGCTATGTTATGTGGTTTAATGTTGTTTTCAGCAGTTTTTGGGACATGTCATTTTTTGACATTTTTGCCATACTATAGCCTTGCCTTTTCGGTCATTTTTTCAACATGCCAAATTGTGGTGTTTTCGTCCCTTTTTGCATCTTTCTATGCTATGGCGTGTCTTTGAATGCTATTTTATGTGGTTTAATGTTGTTTTCAGCAGTTTTTGTGACATGCATTTTTTGACATTTTTGCCATACTATAGCCTTGCCTTTTCAGTCATTTTTTCAACATGCCAAATTATGGTGTTTTCGTCCCTTTTTGCATCTTTCTATGCTATGGCGTGTCTTGGGAGGATATTTTAAGTGGTTTAATATGGTTTTCAGCAGTTTTTTCTGACATGTCATTTTTTGACATTTTTGCCATACTATAGCCTTGCTGTTTTGGTCATTTTTTCAACATGCCTAATTATGGTGTTTTCGTCCCTTTTTCAACTTTCTATGCTATGGCGTGACTTGGGAGGCTATGTTATGTGGTTTAATGTTGTTTTCAGCAGTTTTTGGAGATGTCATTTTTTGACATTTTTGCCATACTATAGCCTTGCCTTTTCGGTCATTTTTTCAACATGCTATGTTATGTGGTTTAATGTTGTTTTCAGCAGTTTTTGGGACATGTCATTTTTTGACATTTTTGCCATACTATAGCCTTGCCTTTTTCGGTCATTTTTTCAACATGCCATTATGGTGTTTTTCGTCCCTTTTTGCAACTTTCTATGCTATGGCGTGTCTCGGAAGGCTATGTTATGTGGTTTAATGTTTTTCAGCAGTTTTTGTGACATGTCATTTTTTGCCATTTTTGCCATACTATAGCCTTGCCGTTTTGGTCATTTTTTCAACATGTCAAATTATGGTGTTTTCGTCCCTTTTTGAAGATTTCTATGCTATGGCGTGTCTTGGGAGGCTATTTTATGTGGTTTAATGTTGTTTTCAGCAGTTTTTGGGACATGTCATTTTTTGACATTTTTGCCATACTATAGCCTTGCTGTTTTGGTCATTTTTTTTCAACATGCCAAATTATCGTGTTTTCGGCCCTTTTTGCATCTTTCTATGCTATGGGGTGTCTTGGAAGGTTTTTTATGTGGTTTAATGTTGTTTTCAGCAGTTTTGGAACATGTCATTTTTTGACATTTTTGCCATACTATAGCCTTGCATTTTCGATCATTTGTTCAACATGTCAAATTATGGTGTTTTTTGGCCCTTTTTCTCAACTTTCTATGCTATGGCGTGTCTTGGAAGGCTATGTTATGTGGTTTAATGTTGTTTTCATCAGTTTTTGGGACATGTCATTTTTAGGAATTTTTGCCATACTATAGCCTTGCCTTTTCAGTCATTTTTTCAACATGCCAAATTTGGTGTTTTCGTCCCTTTTTGCAACTTTCTATGCTATGGCGTAACTTGGGGTGCTATGTTATGTGGTTTAATGTTGTTTTCAGCAGTTTTTGTTACATGTCATTTTTTGACATTTTTGCCATACTATAGCCTTGCCTTTTCTGTCATTTTTTCAACATGCCTACTTATGGTGTTTTCGTCCCTTTTTGAAGCTTTCTATGCTATGGCGTGTCTTGGGAGGATATTTTATGTGGTTTAATATGGTTTTCAGCAGTTTTTGTGACATGTCATATTTTGACATTTTTGCCATACTATAGCCTTGCCTTTTTGGTCATTTTTTCAACATGCCAAATTATGGTGTTTTCGTCCTTTTTTGCATCTTTCTATGCTATGGCGTGTCTCGGAAGGCTATGTTATTTGGTTTAACCTGTTTTTCAGCAGTTTTTGTGACATGTCATTTTTTGCCATTTTTGCCATACTATAGCCTTGCCGTTTTGGTCATTTTTTCAACATGTCAAATTATGGTGTTTTCGTCCCTTTTTGAAGATTTCTATGCTATGGCGTGTCTTGGGAGGCTATTTTATGTGGTTTAATGTTGTTTTCAGCAGTTTTTGGGACATGTCATTTTTTGACATTTTTGCCATACTATAGCCTTGCTGTTTTGGTCATTTTTTCAACATGCCAAATTATCGTGTTTTCGGCCCTTTTTGCATCTTTCTATGCTATGGGGTGTCTTGGAAGGTTGTTTTATGTGGTTTAATGTTGTTTTCAGCCGGTTTTGGAACATGTCATTTTTTGACAATTTTGCCATACTATAGCCTTGCATTTTCGATCATTTGTTCAACATGTCAAATTATGGTGTTTTTGGCCCTTTTCTCAACTTTCTATGCTATGGCGTGTCTTGGGAGGATATTTTATGTGGTTTAATATGGTTTTCAGCAGTTTTTGTGACATGTCATTTTTTGACATTTTTGCCATACTAGTCAAGTCAAGTCTAGTCAAGTCAATTTTATTTATAGAGCCCATCATCACAAAACATGGTTTGCCTCAGTGGGCTGTACAGTTCACGACATCCCTCTGCCCTTAAACCCTCACATCACCCAAGGAAAAACTCCCGAAAAAGAACCCCTGTAACAGGGAAAAAAAAGGAAGAAACCTCAGGACGGATAGATGTGCAATAGATGTCGTAAATAAGAACTGAAATACAATTATGGCAAAAAGGAAAGAGAAAGAGAGAGGGAAGGAGAGGGGGAGAGAGGCACAGCAATCGTAAAAAACAGATGTATGTCATGTTACAATAATGATAGGTGTGAAATCATTAATTGCACTCTTTGATGATGTTGAGGGTGATGATAAGAGTTTCATGCACATGTTGATAGGGAGGTGTCCAAAGGCAAGATCACAGCATCGGCGCAACCAGGACCAGACCACGATCAGGGCGAGCGGGGGGCACAGTATCAGTACATCCAAAGCACAAGGACAACCAAAGGCAGGGTCGCAGCATCAGCACAGCTATCACCACGATAAGGGACAGTCAAGGTTACAGCCAGGATCCGGGAAGACACAAGGCTCGGTCATAATTTCAACATGACAAATTATCTTTTCTCATCTTTCTATGCTATGGCGTGTCTTGGGAGGCTATGTTATGTGGTTTAA
>NW_024673720.1:0-295 GCF_008729295.1 Plectropomus leopardus | reverse complement strand
ACAACATTTTATGGTATGTCGAAAAAATTTTAAAAAAGCAAGGCTATAGTATGGCGAAAAAGTCAAAAAATGGATTGTCCCAAAAACGTGAAAACAACCTGAAATTGCATAATGTAGCATGACAAGACACGCCATAGCATAGAATGTTGCGAAAATGGCCAAAAACAACATTTCATGGCATGTCGAAAAAATTTAAAAAAAGCAAGTCTACTGTATGGCGAAAAAGTCAAAAAATAGGGTGTCCCAAAAACAGCTGAAACCCGTTGAAAACTGCATAAAATAGCCTGGCAAGACA
>NW_024673719.1:0-263 GCF_008729295.1 Plectropomus leopardus | reverse complement strand
TGGCCTCAGCCATGTTTCCTCCTGAGGTCAAGTTCTCCTGGAAAAGAGGGAGTTAATGCCAAGAAATTCCTTCACAGAAAATACTAAATAAATTAATAAATAAATGCTGAAAAAAATATTTTTTTAAAAAAGAAGTACCACCAACATTTTGATGAGTAACTGTATTATAATTACATATTTTTCTCAGTGACTGTAACTGATTTATTTATTTTGTAATGTAGGCTAACTTACTCCCTCAGTGTTTGTGTTATTTTAGCTTTTTT
>NW_024673718.1:0-333 GCF_008729295.1 Plectropomus leopardus | reverse complement strand
CTTCGCTAGGTTGTTTTATCTCCTCGGATTCAGTGTGTTTAATTCATCTTGCGGTAGAGTCAAGGTCAAGCGGTGTACTTCATTCTGCCCTTGTTTGATGAGATTAAGGTAACGCCGCAGTGGAGCGTTGTACTTTTTCATCTTTTCACAAGGACTGAGTCCTCGCTCCTCTAATATTTCTTTCATCTTCAAATTTAAATTGTGTTCGGCAGTGTAGTGGACTGCCTTGGCGTGGTCATTACATTTGTCCCTCTGAGGAACTCTTGAGCTCAATGTCCCCTGGGCAAGTGGGGGACACGTCAAGAGACACTGTTTTACGAACCCAAAACATCC
>NW_024673717.1:0-340 GCF_008729295.1 Plectropomus leopardus | reverse complement strand
GGCTAAAAACACAATAATATGGAACGTCCGAAAAATGATCCAAAAAGCAAGGCTATAGTAAGGCAAAATGTCTAAAAATGCCATGTTCCAAAAATAGCTAAAATTAGTTGGAAACCGCATTAAATAGCGTGCCGAGACACGCTATAGCATAGAAAGTTGCAACAACAGCCAAAAATACAATCATATGGAACGTCCGAAAAATGATCCAAAAAGCAAGGCTATAGTAAGGCAAAATGTCAAAAAATGCCATGTTCCAAAAATAGCTGAAAACAGCTGAAAACAGCATTAAATAGCGTGCTGAATCACGCCATAACATCGAAAGTGGAAAAAACAGCCAAAA
>NW_024673716.1:0-204 GCF_008729295.1 Plectropomus leopardus | reverse complement strand
AAATTGAGCTTGCTGTCTCTCAGTACAATACCATGCAATATAAGAAAACAAGTTAAAACATAATTTGCAGAAAATACAATTAAAATATGATATTTACACATCCATATACAAATGCATACACATACATACATATACATACACACATATACACACACATACATCCATGTAGACGTGCACATACACATGAAGAACACACACCATGAA
>NW_024673715.1:0-223 GCF_008729295.1 Plectropomus leopardus | reverse complement strand
GTGTGTGTTACTGACCCAGCAGACAACTCGTCCGTTCACAAAGGGCAGTCTGGCATCATCATCACTGATCTCTTCTTTCACCACCCTGTGAACACACACACACACACACACACACACACAGGTCCTTACAGTGTTGTCAAAACAAACCTGCTGACACACAGACGGTGGATTCACTTTGATTTTCTATTTCTACATCCAGAGATGAAGCTCCTTTATATAATCC
>NW_024673714.1:0-337 GCF_008729295.1 Plectropomus leopardus | reverse complement strand
ACTATGTTTTGGAGCCAGCCTCAAGTGGCCATTCAATGAACTGCAGTTTTTAGGTATCCCACACTGGCTTATTATTTAGCCTCAGAAGTTGTCCCTTGGTCCTCTACCAGGAAATTTTGAGCATCAAACACCTAATTTCCTTCAGTCTGGTGATTTTTTCTGCACCAATTTTTGCTTTTCTGCATGAGTTTATGGTGGAAATGTCTTTAATTTTGTCAAAATAAAAGCCCTCTGCTACTTCCATGTTTTTATTGGGGGGGGGGGAAATGCACATATTCTAAATAGATATGGGAATGTATCCTCTGCCATTCTGCCAAAATCTACACATATGCACCAT
>NW_024673713.1:0-758 GCF_008729295.1 Plectropomus leopardus | reverse complement strand
GCTGATGTAGGACGTCACAGCATCTGTAAACTCATCCAGAGTTTTGGTAGCAGTCCGGAAAACATCCCAGTCAGTGCAGTCCAAACACGCCTGGAGATTCTCCACTGCTCCACTGGTCCACTGTTTTGATTCCCTCACAACAGGTTTACAGAGCTTCAGTTTCTGCCTGTATGCAGGAATCAGATGGACCATCACGTGGTCCGAGAGTCCCAGCGCAGCACAGGGGACGGCGTGATAGGCACCGCTTAATGTGGTGTAACAGTGATCCAAAATGTTCTCCTCTCTGGTCGGACATTTGATTAACTGTCTGTATTTAGGGAGTTCATGTGAGAGGTTACCTTTATTAAAGTCACCAAGCACAATGACAAAAGAGTCCGGGTAGGTCCGCTCCACACAGAGAATCTGGTCAGCGAGCGTGCGTTGTGCGTTGTGCACGTTAGCCGACGGTGGGATGTAAACGCCAACCAGAATGAATGAAGCGAACTCACGGGGGAATAAAAAGGTTTGCAGTTGATAATAAAAGATTCCAGATGAGGAGAGCAGTGCTGAAGGATCACCGTCACGTCGTTACACCAGCCACTGTTCGTGTAAAAACAGATACCTCCACCTTTCATCTTGCCGGACAGCTCCGTGTGGCGATCCGCTCTGAGGAGTTGGAATCCTGCCAGCTGCAGCGCAGAGTCCGGTGTCGTTCCACACAGCCACGTCTCCGTGAGGCACAGAACAGAAGATGAAGAGAAGTCTCTGTTCTTCCCCAA
>NW_024673712.1:0-352 GCF_008729295.1 Plectropomus leopardus | reverse complement strand
ATTAACATTACAAATAAATAAACAGTGACATGTTCCTAAATTATGTGTGAGCACGTGATGTGTCATTATTGGGTGTGGAGGTGCGGGTTAGGGCGCCTAGAGCACCAAATTGGGTAGAGCCGGCCCTGCGTATTACACTGACCAATAAGCTAAAAGATGTTTCTGAAAACATTAAACATGAGAAATAGGCAAGAATTTGAAAGAACAGAATTTTGGTTTATATTTGATAAGTGCTGCAAAGTTTCATCGTTTGGTCTTCATTTTATCATTTTATTCAGCCTCAGTATATCACCTATTCACATATTTAAAATATGTCAGAAGAATTTTTAAGTAAGAAATAGGCAGTGTAATG
>NW_024673711.1:0-367 GCF_008729295.1 Plectropomus leopardus | reverse complement strand
GATTTTGGGGAGATCCCTGTTTTCAATGGGTGGCGAGCGGGTGCTGTGTATGAAGCAACTTATGTGTTTGTGTGTGTGTGCATTGAGAAGTAAATATTTGTGTTGTGGGTTTAATGTATTTATAATTGTAGTTCCTGTCTAGGTGTGTGTTTATGTGTGTCCTGGTATGTGTGTGTATGTGTGTGCGCAGCTGTGGCGCGCAAAAGAAGGCCAGGGCCCCCCGAGACAAATGTGGCCGCTTACCCGATCGGTTGCCATGGTGACGGGGAGATGGGAAAGGCTCTGTTGGAATTGCCATTAAAATGGAGAGCAGCACACCACTGCATGCCTGCACACACACACACACACACACACACACACACACACA
>NW_024673710.1:0-1099 GCF_008729295.1 Plectropomus leopardus | reverse complement strand
AGTTGAGCACATAAATGACATTCAACCTTCCAAATCACGATCTACTGCTTATATTCCAAAATTCCAAATAATAATCTACTTCTTATATTCCAAAATTCCACATTATAATCTACTGTTTATATTCCAAAGTTCCAAATTATGATCTACTGCTTTTTTTTCCAAAATTCCAAATTATGATCTACTATATATTCCGAAATTCCAAATTATGATATACATAAATAATACAGGCTATTCGAAACAGCAATGACACTTACTTCCACAGCTTGTCCATACGTGCCAAAAACCTGAGATCCGGCATGGTACAACTCTCAGTGAGGCCACCCACCATGTACTGGCAGAACCGCAGACAATGCCCAGCAGCCTGCTGACTTTTTCTGTGGGGCAACAAAAACAGTAAATCCGACTATTTGAGCCTCTGCTGTGCTAGACACAGTTGTTAACGGTAGTGGAAAGGAAAACCTACTGTATAGAGTTTCCTCCTAGGACGCCTTTCTCACGAGGTCCCCCTTCTGTGCAGACACTGGCGTACGCTACACATTTCTCGTGCGCTCCCCGCTCTGCGCAGCTACTGGCGTACGCTGCAGGTTTCTCGTGTGCTCCCCACTCTGCGCAGCTACTGGCGCAAGCTGAACTGAGGCCTCCACCGTGCTCACCAGCAACTTGCGCTCCAGCGCCTCCACTCTCTTGACCAACTCTAGACATTTGCATGGGCATGCAAGGCTTGAGTTATTATTGTCAGAGGGCCCTGGCTGAGTCTCAGGAGACCTTCCAGGAGCAGGGCTGGGGGGAACTGTTCCTGGACAGCAGCTGGTGGCAAGTGGGTCGGATGAAAAACTGGCAGGAAGTGGGCTAGGTGAAGAAGTGTTGGGAAGTGGGCCAGGTGAAGAAGTACCTGGAAGTTGGCCAGAAGGGGTGTTGAAAAGCGGTTTCGATGGACACTCAAGGGGAGCTTGAGAGGACTGAGACCTAGTACTAGCATTGTTGGACGACACGATCGGCGTGGAAGATCTTGGGGCAGGCCGACGGTCATCGTCAGAACCACTTGGAGGTCAGTCATTCTCTGGGGTTAAGAACAAACCAATTGTAGACAAACGCGGCT
>NW_024673709.1:0-919 GCF_008729295.1 Plectropomus leopardus | reverse complement strand
CTTTCTGCCAAGCAAAATATGTCTAAAACGTTAACGTTAAATTAAACATCAATATCTTCCCAAACGACCTACGTGCTGCTGGCAACTGCCGTCGGTTGACGAATGTACGGTTAAAATGACATTAAGTGTTAATTTAGAAATAATATGAATGTGTCTCACCTGAACCGGCTTTGCCACCGGGTCTTGACATCACGTCTTGCCTACATTTACTGATGAATTGTATTGTCTTCTTCTTCTTCTTCCTCTTCTTCTTCTTCCTGGTTTATTGCTTGTCTGCGCGCCACTGTACCAACAGCAGGCGTGGTTTGCGGGGGCGTGGTTTGTAAGGGGCGTGGTTTGCTGCGGTTTCGGGGGCAGAGCGGGCTGCCGTCAGATATTTGTAGCTGTGTCCCAATTCAGGGTCTGCATCCTTCGGAGGCTGCATTCGAAGGCCGATTATGTCACAGCGCTGCGCGAAGGCTGTCCCATTTGGTCACAATTCGAAGGCTCCTCCTTTCGCAGCCCACAAATGCGGCCTTGTTTTCCCTCTTTTTGGAGGACACATCGCTACTATCCTTCGCGGCCTTCCATTTCCCAAGATTCCTTGCGTGCCTGTTATTTTCTAAACTCCTTTGTCATCATGGCAGCACAGAGCGGAGATCGGAGCGCAGATTTTACATTCAAAGGTAAGTATTGGGTTTTAACCCATTTGAAAATTAAATGCCAGATATTTTAAACTTTGAGGGACCTTAAAACCTCAATTTCTGTAATAATTTGCAACGCTAGTAATGCTAACATGTAGCCACCTAGCATACTAGCTATGTAGAGCAGCTCGGCGCTGTAGCCCCGCTGTGCTGCCCGCAGCAGAGGAGAGCTCCGCCCACTGAGCGAGGCTCTGCTGCCCGTTTAGCTTGATGCCAGGAGCTCTCAGCCTTTGGAT
>NW_024673708.1:0-367 GCF_008729295.1 Plectropomus leopardus | reverse complement strand
TGTGTGTGTGTGTGTGTGTGTGTGTGTGTGTGTGTGTGTAGGTCAGAGTTGGTGTGTTTTCAGGCTCAGGTGTGTGAAAGGATCAGTCTGAACAACAGGACCACCGACTCCACTGCAGTTGTGTGTTCAGGTGTTTGTTCAGGTGTGTGTTCAGGTGTGCGGCTCACAGTGTGTGACCGCAGTGGGAGTCTTCAGGTTTACTTGGACTTAAGCCACACCCCCTACCCACCTGGCCTGTTGCCTGGCAACACACTGCTACTGTCTGCTGTCCAGAGAAGAGAGTCCAGGTAACACACACACACACACACACACAGTGACACACACACACAGTAACACACACACAGTAACACACACACACACACACACA
>NW_024673707.1:0-421 GCF_008729295.1 Plectropomus leopardus | reverse complement strand
TTTCTGTTTCACAGAGGCGTAAACAAACTTTTGGTGCTTTTACGTAAAGTAGGGCAGGTTTAAATGCTCAAAACAAGCCTTATCGCACTACACTGGCAGCGTGACGCGCGTCTGTTGGGTTTAGCCTCACAGTGCTATTTTCTAGTATTTGTTTACAATTCCAAACACACATGAGGGGACGGAATGCTAGCGTGAGACACGTCACAAGATTTGTGCGTGATTCAACATGGCGGCGCCCTTCTGAATGTAAACAGCTCAGCTCAACCCCAAACGGCAGCTTATACAAGCCCAATAATTCAGTTAAACTTACTGTCACACGTTCTCCCTGCTCTGCGATAAATCTGTCTGATAAATCCTGGACGAAGAGATCGTGGAAAGCCTGCAGGATTACGTCGACGAGTGCTATTACAGACTCGTCATG
>NW_024673706.1:0-466 GCF_008729295.1 Plectropomus leopardus | reverse complement strand
TACATTATGGGTGTGTGACTGTGCTAGAGGAAGCTCAGAGAAGCGTGTAAGACTGCGACTCTGAAACCTGGTCCCAACTCTGGTTTGTCATGGCTTTGGACCTCTAATAAAATCGGCCAGATTCTTAGAGAGGAGAGCGGCTCCATCCAAAGTGGGATGGATGCCGTCCCTCCGGATAAGACCAGGTTTACCCCAAAAGGAGTGCCAATTATTAACGAAGCCCACATCATTTGCTGGACACCACCACGACAACCAGCGGTTAAGTGCTGACATGCGGCTAAACATGTCACCACTGGTCACATTGGGGAGGGGTCCAGAGAAGATCACGGTGTCCGACATCATCTTGGCGTACTCACACACCGACTCTATGTTAATTTTAGTGACCTCCGATTGACGTAACTGGGTGTCATTGCCGCCAACGTGAATAACAATCTTACTGTATTTACGTTTAGCCTTAGCCAGCAGC
>NW_024673705.1:0-475 GCF_008729295.1 Plectropomus leopardus | reverse complement strand
AAGTCGAGTCCTGGCGTCAGTCAGCAAAAGAATCAACACAACTCACAACTAATCCACTTTAAAATCTGACAAGTTTATTTTACTTTAGAAATCTAGGAAACCGACTGCCTCGAAAAATGTAATTAAAATGTTTTCCAAAATTTCTGTTAACTTTTTGTTAAGTGTATTCTGCTGGCTGCATAACAGACAATTGTATTTGTATTTTCTTTAACAATAAAACAAAATCTGCTTTATCTTGATCAAGTTAAGTCAGACTAACTTGACACTTAGAAAGAACAAGGTAATTTCACTTGCAATTTATTTAGTTGCAACAACTCAACACAATTAAGTAAATGCAGCCAAATTTTGAGTAAACTTAACAATTAGATATAAGTAAACATAAATTATGATTAGATTTTTTTTTTCAAGGCAATCAGTTTTCAATGTGAATAAGATCAACTTGTCAGATTTTACAGTGTAATATCTTAAACAAAAT
>NW_024673704.1:0-894 GCF_008729295.1 Plectropomus leopardus | reverse complement strand
TGTTCACCTTACTTAACAAAAACAGGGGTTTAACAAATAGCGAGGGAGTTGAGGCTTCCTCACATCATACCATTCTAGAACTGTAACATTCTACAGTAACAGCAACATTCTACATCTGCAACATTCTAGTTGCATCATAACATTCTAGACCTTTAACATTCTACACTTACATCATAAGATTCTAGAAATGTAACATTCTACAGTAACAGCAACATTCTAGAACTGTAAAATTATACAGTAACAACAACATTCTAGAACTGTGACATTCTAATTACATCATCACATTCTAGAACTGTAACATTCTACAGGAACAGCAGCATTCTACAACTGTAACATTCTAGTTACATCATAACATTCTAGAACTTTAACATTCCACACTTACATCATAACATTCTGTTACTTTTACCTTGCACAGTTACATCATAACATTCTAGAACTGTAACATTCTACAGTTACATCAACAGTCTACAAGTGTAACATTCTACAGTCACAGCAACATTCTAAAAATGTAACATTATACAGATATATACTAACATTCTATTATTTTTACCTTGCACAGTTACAAGATAACATTCTAGAACTGTAACATTCTACACTGACATCATAACATTCTAGAACTGTAACATTCTACACTGACATCATAACATTCTAGAAATGTAACATTCTACACTGACATCATAACATTCTAGAACTTTAACATTCTACACTTACATCATAACATCGTAGAACTGTGGCATTCTACGGTAACAGCAATGTTGTAGAACTGTAGCATTCTACAGTAACAACATTCTAGAACTGTAACATTCTAATTACATCATCACATTCTAGAACTGTAACATTCTACAGGAACAGCAACATTCTACATCTGTAACATTCTACAGTAACAGCAACATT
>NW_024673703.1:0-269 GCF_008729295.1 Plectropomus leopardus | reverse complement strand
TATAAAATTTAAAAAGTAAAAAGCCTTTTAGTCAAAGGCAGCAGTGAACAGGTGAGTCTTTAACCTTGACTTAAAAGGACTCAGACTCTCAGCAGACCTGATATTTTCTGGTAGTTTGTTCCAGATATACGGAGCATAGAAACTGAAGCTGATTCTCCATGTTTAGGTCTGACTTTTGGAGCACAGAGCAGACCTGCACCAGATGACCTGAGTGGTCTTGATGGTTCATACTGGACTAGAAGGTCTTTGATGTATTTTGGGCCTAAACC
>NW_024673702.1:0-208 GCF_008729295.1 Plectropomus leopardus | reverse complement strand
TATGAGTGTTTTAGGCCAAAGTTTAGTATGGAGAAAAACGCCATACTATAGCTCAGGGAAAAAAAGGTCAAAAAAGTGATCTTTCGAAACGCTGAAAAAAGTCACAGAACAGCATGTTTGGGCATTTTATAGAGTAATTTGTTGAAAAAAAGGTCTAAAAAGTCAATATTTTGAGTGTTTCAGGCCAAAGTTTAGTATGGAGAAAAAC
>NW_024673701.1:0-523 GCF_008729295.1 Plectropomus leopardus | reverse complement strand
AATGACTAAAAATGCCATACTATAGTATGGCAAAAATGTCAAAAAATGACATGTCTAAAAAACTGCTGAAACCACATTAAACCACATAAAATGTCATGTAGATACATGCCATAGCTTAGGATGTTGCAAAAACTGCTCCAAACACCATAAAATAGCATGTTGATAAAATGACCAAAAATGCCAAAAAATGACATGGCTAAAAAACTGCTGAAAACCACTTTAAACAACAGAAAATAGCATGAAGAGACATGCCATAGTTTAGGATGTTGCAAAACTGGCCAGAAATACCATAAAATAGCATGTTGAAAAAATGACTTAAAATGCCATACTATAGTATGGCAAAAATATAAAAAAAAATGACATGTCTAAGAAACTGCCGAAAACCACTTTAAACAACAGAAAATAGCATGAAGAGACATGAAAACCACATTAAATCACATAAAATAGCATGCAGAGACATGCCATAGCTTAGGATGTTGCCAAAAACACCATAAAATAGCATGTTGAAAAAATGACTAAAAAT
>NW_024673700.1:0-204 GCF_008729295.1 Plectropomus leopardus | reverse complement strand
TCGTATGGAGAAAAACGTCATACTATAGCTCAGGAAAAAAAAGGTCAAAAAGTAATGTCTCCAAATACTGAAAAAAGTCATAGAACAGCATGTTCGGGCTGTTTATAGTGTAATCTGTTGAAAAAATGGTCTAAAAGGTCAATATTTTGAGCGTTTAATTCCAAAGTTTAGTATGGAGAAAAACGCCATACTATAGCTCAGGAA
>NW_024673699.1:0-1666 GCF_008729295.1 Plectropomus leopardus | reverse complement strand
TGATAAGCATTACGGAGGTCCAACTTGGTAAAGATAGTGGCGCCTTGTAACAGTTCAAAAGCGGAGGCAATGAGAGGGAGAGGATAACGGTTTTTCACCGTAATGTCATTCAGGCCCCGGTAATCAATGCAGGGGCGGAGAGAGCCATCCTTCTTCCCCACGAAGAAGAACCCTGCCCCAGCCGGAGACGAGGAAGGCCGGATGATGCCAGAAGCCAGAGAGTCGTTGATGTAGATCTCCATGGCCTCCCTCTCTGGCCCGGAGAGGGAGTAGAGACGCCCCTTGGGTGGAGTAGAACCCGGAAGGAGGTCGATGGCACAATCGTAGGCTCGGTGAGGGGGAAGAGAAGTAGCCCGTGCCTTGTTGAATACCTCCCCGAAGTCGTGGTATTCTGGCGGCACCATGGAAACATCCGGGGGAGAACCGGAACAGAGGGATGGAGCAGGTTTGCTCGGTCGTTTAAGGCAGACCTGTTGACACGACGGACTCCAGTTCAGGATCGAGCCAGTGGACCAGTCTATGTGAGGGTTATGTCGGCGAAGCCAGGGATATCCCAGGATCAGGGGCAGGTTTGGGGACCTCAAAACGTGAAACTGGATAGTCTCGTGGTGTTCCCCCGCTAATTGCATGGCGATGGGAGTAGTTTGATGAGTGACGGTCCCCAACAGATGACCATCCAGGGCGCTGGCAGGCACAGGACGAGGAAGGGGAACCTGTTGCACCCCTAACTGACGAGCGAGCTCCTCGTCAATCAGGTTAACATCTGCCCCAAAGTCAATAAATGTGGCGAGGGTGTAGAGTCCCTCCTTGAGCTGGAGCTGGGCATGGAACAGAGGACGTGGATTGGAGGCCGGGTTCCGGGATCGGCTCAGCAGAATGCCCCCTTTTACTGCTGAGCCCGCCCTTTTACCGGGCAACGGGAAACGAAGTGTCCGGCTTGACCACAATACAGACAGAGGTTGTCCCGACGCCGTCTCTCCCGCTCCTCGGCTGTCAGCCGGGTGCGACCCACCTGCATGGGTTCAGTCCCCTGTACAGAGTTCGAGGAAGGGCTGGAGGAGGGACCAGGCTGAATGGCGAGAGTCCGACGAGCCTCCCCCTCCAGGAGCCGTTCCTTTCTCCTCGCCAGGATTCGTCTGTCCAAACGAGTGGTGAGTTCGATCAAGCCGTCCAAGGAATGTGGAAGATCAAACGAAACCAATTCATCTTTGATGTATGGGGCGAGACCGCTCAGGTAAGCGTCACACTGGGCCGCTGGGTTCCAATCACTCAGGCGAGCTGTCGTGCGGAACTCAATGGCGAAGTCAGCGACGGATCGATTACCCTGGCGTTGATTCAGGAGCCCCCCAGTGGCGTCTGGACCCACAGGAATCGGACCAAAAACCTTGCGTAATTCCTCAGCGAAGGCATGAAACGACAAGCAGGCTGGCGTGCCCCTCTCCCATTCTGCCGTTCCCCATAGGCGAGCTCGACCCGTGAGGTGGTTAATGGCGAAGGCGACTCTGGCTGCTTCTGAGGCGAAGGTGTGGGGTTGCAATGCGAACAGGATGGAACAGTTAGTTAGGAACGGGTTGCAACCCTCAGGATCTCCGGCGTAGCGTTCAGGAGCCCCTACCCGGGGTTCTGGAGCGGCGCAGGATGATGACGTAGGTGCTTGAACGGGCTG
>NW_024673698.1:0-284 GCF_008729295.1 Plectropomus leopardus | reverse complement strand
CCCTCTACTGCTTAACATCGATGCCTGCAGCGGATTGGTTTGCTGGGGAGTCCGGCATTGGGATGCCATTGCCCCCGGCTGTACACGCTTGGCAGCCGGACCACTTCGCTCTCGCTGGGGCATCTGGCACCGGGGTGCCGCTGCCCCCAGTTGTACGTTCACAGTGACTTCGACAGTTCGCTCTCGTTGGGGCTTCTGGCACCAGATGCCGTGCCCCCGGCCGTACAACCTCACCTGCTGCGCCGTTTCTCTCTTCTTGAGGCATCTGGTACCGGGCTGCCAGT
>NW_024673697.1:0-252 GCF_008729295.1 Plectropomus leopardus | reverse complement strand
AATTTCAAAATTTGACATATCCCTAAAACTGCTCAAAACAGCTGGAAGCAGCTTAGAATAGCCTGCTCAACTGAGCCATAGCATAGAAAGTTGTAAAACTATTCCAAAACATCATAATTTGGCATGTCAAAAAAATGACCAAAAATCCAAGACTATAGTAAGGCGAAAATGTCAAAATTTGACATATCCCTAAAACTGCTCAAAACAGCTGGAAGCAGCTTAAAACAGCCTACTAAGACATGCCACCGTTAA
>NW_024673696.1:0-201 GCF_008729295.1 Plectropomus leopardus | reverse complement strand
GATTGTGGTTCCCAGAAACTTAAAAGTGTCCACAGTAGACACTGTGTTATTGAGGATGGTGAGGGGGAATAGTGTGTGTGTGGGTTTCTCCTGAAGTCCACTGTCATCTCCACAGTCTTGAGCGGGTTCAGCTCCAGGTGGTTCAGACTGCACCAGTGGACCAGCTGCTCCACCTCCTGTCTGTAAGCAGACTCATCACCA
>NW_024673695.1:0-338 GCF_008729295.1 Plectropomus leopardus | reverse complement strand
AATGTTATGATGTAGAATCTTTTGATGTAAGTGTAGAATGTTAAAGTTCTAGAATGTTATGATGTAACTAGAATGTTACAGTTCTAGAATGTTGTCGTTACTGTAGAATGTTACAGTTCTAGAATGTTGCTGTTGCTTTAGGATGTTACAGTTCTACAATGTTATGACGTAACTGTAGAATGTTAATGTTCTAGAATGTTGCTGTAACTGTAGAATGTTAAAGTAAGAAAATGTTATCATGTAAGTGTAGAATGTTACAGTTTTGGAATGTTGATATAACTGTAGAATGTGACAGTTCTACAATTTTTATGATGTAACTGTAGAATGTTACAGTTCTA
>NW_024673694.1:0-403 GCF_008729295.1 Plectropomus leopardus | reverse complement strand
GTTTTTGGCGATTTTTTTCGACATGACATATTTTGGTGTTTTTGGCAATTTTTGCAATTCTCTTTGCTATGACGTGTCTCGGAACGTTAATTTAAGTGGTTTTCATGCGTTTTTTGGACATGTTAAATTTTGACTTTTTTCGCCATAGTATAGCCTTGGTGTTTTTGGCGTTTATTTCGCCATAGTATAGCCTTGGTGTTTTTGGCGATTTTTTTCGACATGACATATTTTGGTGTTTTTGGCAGTTTTTGCAATTCTCTTTGCTATGACGTGTCTTGGAACGTTAATTTAAGTGGTTTTCATGCGTTTTTTGGACATGTTAAATGTTGACATTTTTTGCCATAGTATAGCCTTGGTGTTTTTGGCGGTTTTTCTTTACATGTCAAATTTTGTTGTTTTTGGC
>NW_024673693.1:0-478 GCF_008729295.1 Plectropomus leopardus | reverse complement strand
TGAAAACTACATTAAATAGCGTGGTGAGACACGCCATGGCATATAATTTTGCAAAAACAACCCAAAACACCATAATATGACATGTCGAAAAATGAGTCAAAAGGCAAGGCTATAGTATGGGGAAAAATGTCAATAAATGACATGTCCCAAAAAAAGCTTAAAACACCTGGAAACCAAATAAAATAGCGTGCCGAGAAATGCCATGGCATTGAACATTGCATAAAAAGGCCAAAAATTACATAATATGACATGTCGAAAAATGAGCCAAAAGGTAAGGCTATAGTATGGCGAAAAATGTCAAAAATGTCATGTCCTAAAAACAGCTTAAAACACCTGGAAAACACATAAAATAGCGTGCCGAGACACGTCATGGCATAGAATGTTGCAAAAACAACCCAAAACACCATAATATGACATGTCGAAAAATGAGTCAAAAGGCAAGGCTATAGTATGGCGAAAAATGTCAAAAATTGTCATG
>NW_024673692.1:0-337 GCF_008729295.1 Plectropomus leopardus | reverse complement strand
ACATGGTATGTTGGAAAAAAGCATAATTTGACATGTTAAAAATATGAGCAAAAATGCAAGGCTATAGTAAGACAAAAATGTCAAAATTTGACACATCCCAAAAACTGTTGAAAGCAGCTGGAAACTGCTTGGAATAGCGTGCAAAGACACGCCATGAAAAAGAAAACTGCAACAATAGCCCAAAACATCAGAATTTGGCATTTCGAAAAAATGACCACAAATGCAAGGCACGTCCCAAAACTGTTTAAAACAGATGGAAACAGCTAAGAATAGTCTGCCGAGACACACCATAGCAAAGAAAGTTGCAAAAACAGCCCAAAATAGCAGAATTTGGCAT
>NW_024673691.1:0-327 GCF_008729295.1 Plectropomus leopardus | reverse complement strand
ACCCCATAAAATAGAATGTGGAAAAAATGGCCAAAGAAGCAAGGCTATAGTATGGCAAAATTGTCGAAAATGGACATATCCCAAAAACAGCTGAAAACCACTTACTATAGCATGTCGAGGCATGTTATAGCACACAGTGGTGAAAAAACATCCAAAAACATCCAGAAACCCCATAAAATAGATTGTGGAAAAAATGGCCAAGGAAGCAAGGCTATAGTATGGCAAAAATGCCGAAAATTGACATATCCCAAAAACAGCTAAAAACCACTTAGTATAGCAAGTAGAGGCACGTTATAGCACACAGTGGTGAAAAAACATCCAAAAACA
>NW_024673690.1:0-395 GCF_008729295.1 Plectropomus leopardus | reverse complement strand
ACCCCATAAAATAGAATGTGGAAAAAATGGCCAAAGAAGCAAGGCTACAGTATGGCAAAATTGTCGAAAATGGACATATCCCAAAAACAGCTGAAAACCACTTACTATAGCATGTCGAGGCATGTTATAGCACACAGTGGTGAAAAAACATCCAAAAACATCCAGAAACCCCATAAAATAGATTGTGGAAAAAATGGCCAAGGAAGCAAGGCGAGAGTATGGCAAAAATGCCGAAAATTGACATATCCCAAAAACAGCTAAAAACCACTTAGTATACCAAGTAGAGGCACGTTATAGCACACAGTGGTGAAAAAACATCCAAAAACAGCCAGGAACCCCATAAAATAGCACATCAAAAAAATGACCAAAGAAGCAAGGTTATAGTATGGCAAAAA
>NW_024673689.1:0-328 GCF_008729295.1 Plectropomus leopardus | reverse complement strand
AAACCAACCAAAAAAAAAACGACATTTGAAGGAGCGGCGGGTAGGATTTAGGAGTGGCGGGCCGCCACTCCTAAATGAGTGTAGAGGAAACACTGGACTGTTTATTTTCTTTATCTTTATTTGTTTTGCATCGGCAAAGTGTTGGTTGTCCTATTGCATTTGAATGCACCGCTCAGCTCACATAGTCCCACGTGGGGATACCTAGCTCTCAGAGCCAATCAGAGGTTACGCAGGCCACGCTCAGCCTGTCGGCTTGGAGGCGAAGTACAGGCGCGTTGCTTTCCCGGTCTTTTCTGATCTCAGCCAGAGAAGCGAGGGTAGCTGCCTG
>NW_024673688.1:0-1056 GCF_008729295.1 Plectropomus leopardus | reverse complement strand
ATTGGTATAACATTCACATTATGCCATGATATTGATATTGTTGATGATTTTCTTTTTTTGCTACCGTGGCGCCGCACACCTCCATACACAACATAATGTGTACAACCATAACAATACATTTCTTTACATTTTGACATAATAAATACATTGCAAAAAATACCACACGGGTGAAATAATGCGGACGCCAGGCGTCGCTTAGATATTCAGTTTACTATTCACAACATAACGGAGTACACTTATCTCTGAAATATGCTGCAAACATGATAAATATATAACAATCTTTCTTTCCTAAACATATGCTATGACTCCTCGTACTCAGGGACGTCTCATGGACAATTTTGAGGCGGTTAGACCTCAGCAGACGGAGGCTGAGTGGAAACTAACTGGACAATTTTAAGTGGACGACATAACTTTCCATGGAAGTCAAGATGCTTTGCGAAATAATCAAAAGTAAGAGCACAAAACAATGCAATGCAGAGGCGCCCTTCTGGCAGAAAATACGGTGAATTGTTTATTACTGCGCGAAAATGCTTAAAGATGACTGTTGAAATTTATAATGATATAAACAAATCCACTTGGAAATATTAAGAGTTGAAACGGTGTCTATTTTCACTTTGACCCTTTGAAACCCGAAGAAACTGGCTTGGTTTCTTTCAAAAACATGGAAAGAAAACAATAAGCAATGACAGTAGCGGCCCACTGAAATAACACGCAGGACGCAGAGAGCTTTGACTGGTGTTGTTTTAATCGTCTCCTCTCCTCTCACCACTGGCTGCCCACACTTTCTGTCACCTTATGACACCGTGAAAACTATGAAAACTGACAAAAATGCAAATGCTGTGGTGTTATATCTCAGAAAATAATACATAAATCGTGTTCACATTTTTAACTTAATAAACAATCATTTTTAGTAAACTCACATAATGAATTTTACATGAAATAATCCGTTTTAAACAGTAATGAATTGCAGCTCATATGTAAATAAAAAATAATAACAAATTCTCTTGTCTTAAATCAATGAAACACTCGTTTCACAAGGAATACACCATTAGTCTC
>NW_024673687.1:0-561 GCF_008729295.1 Plectropomus leopardus | reverse complement strand
GGTGGTATCTACCCCAAAGAGTAGATACGGAGCAAGACAGTTATCTGCCTCAGCACTCGCGACACCCAACGCAGTGCAGGACTGTGCTGTGATGCGGTGGTGGTGTATTTGCAATTTAAAAAAAAAAAACAACCAAAAAAAAAATGAAATTTGAAGGAGCGGCGGGTAGGATTTAGGAGTGGCGGGCCGCCACTCCTAAATGAGTGTAGAGGAAATACTGCTGATGATATTACCATATCCAAAATCTTAGAGGATATATAGTCTCATATCACGGTATATTATCAATGTGTTGCCCAGTCCCAATCTAAAGTGGAAAAAACAAACTTCAGGCAGTCATGCGTGGAGTAGGAACAGATGCATTTGAATTAAGTTACAAAGCCTTTATTCACAACATGGCTACCCGCATTAAAACACCGACTGGTTTTAACCGGTCATCGGGAGTGAAAATATAAAGTGTTGAAATTGGAAGTGTAACAAAAAAAATCTGATTAATCATAAGTTGCAGCTCCATTATTTATTTATTTATTTATTTATTTATTTTTACAAAGTAGGAAATGTAGC
>NW_024673686.1:0-262 GCF_008729295.1 Plectropomus leopardus | reverse complement strand
TAACATCCCTCGATAGAAACACAATTATCTCACAATTGTGTTTTAACGACATTTCTAAAATATCGCTGAAGTTTTGTGTATAATAGAAACCCACCTACTGTGAGATGTGGGACCACCGTTTTAGAACCACAACTAAAGATATAACCACGTTTCTTTCTCAATGGTCATCTTTTGTCTGGGATCGAAGTGTATATTGAGCTTTTAAAACATGACATGTGGTACTCAGAGAGGAGGGGTTTTGAAAACACTGCCCTAGAAAATT
>NW_024673685.1:0-222 GCF_008729295.1 Plectropomus leopardus | reverse complement strand
AGAGAGAGAGAGAGAGAGAGAGAGAATCAGCAGTGTGTGTGAGAGGTTGAAGGATCACTTCTATCCCGTCTTGTTTTGGGGAGACTAACCTTGTTCATCTGAGCATTGTGGGACTGTTTTATGTTGTTGTTGACGAGAGAGACGGACCCTTACTCCAGCATGCTCACTGAGCCTGAGCTACCTCAGGAGTGTAACAGGTACGTGACGCTTTCTCACACACAC
>NW_024673684.1:0-220 GCF_008729295.1 Plectropomus leopardus | reverse complement strand
CGAGGTACTGGATCGCTCTCCGCATCCAGGCATCTGAATGTTGCTCCTGCAGGGTGTTGTACAGCCGATTAGCACTGTTGCCCAGAGTGCGAGACTTCAGCTGTCCAACAACCCTCTGGTCACAGGACAGCCTGCAGAAACACAAACATTATGTACAGCTTTGTCACCACATACATACATCAAACAGGTCACTCAATACAAACACACCCCTCTCTCTCTC
>NW_024673683.1:0-347 GCF_008729295.1 Plectropomus leopardus | reverse complement strand
ACAGTCGGCCTCAAATGGAGACCGAATGTCCTGAAAAGCGTACCCCCCCCAAAGACCGCAGTCTCCGCCCAGGATTACCTCAAAACAAAAAAGGCAAAATAATACAGTAGTGGGCCGATGGTGAAGCTGAGACAGTTTAGCTGGCCCACTCTTTGAATACCTCATCAGGGTTAACTCCTCCACTCAAGACAAAATGCACTCAAAGACTCGTACTCATCATATGGGGCAGAAACAGCGAGGAGGACTCCAGAACCCAAAATGTTACGACCCTGGCTTGAGGGAAGTAACATAAAGGGAAAAAATGAGTTAAATAAACTAAATATATAATCAAAGTAATTTTATATTTA
>NW_024673682.1:0-226 GCF_008729295.1 Plectropomus leopardus | reverse complement strand
GTGAATATAAGTGTGCATAAAATAGCATCAAAACAGAGCTTGTTGATAAAAAAAGTGCCGGGGAGGATCCCCCACACCCCCGACAGAGGTCCTAGATAAGACCCTAATGTCCTAAAATCCTAGAAACGTCCTAAAATCCTAGAAATGTTATAAAAATCCTAGAAACATCCTAAAATCCTAGAAATGTCCTAAAATCCTAGAAATTTCCTGAAAACCTAAAAAATCC
>NW_024673681.1:0-316 GCF_008729295.1 Plectropomus leopardus | reverse complement strand
ACACTTATCAATAGTAGTTTGTCCTCAGGGGTGGTCCCTAAAAATTCAAACATGCAGTAGTACAACCTTTTATTAAAAAACCTCGACAAGATACTACTGTTCTTTCAAATTACAGGCCTATCTCTAAATTGCCTTTTATGTCAAAAATCCTTGAGAAGATAGTTTCCAGCCAATTAATGGTTTTTCTGGAAGAGCACAAAATACTTGAGGTCTTCCAATCTGGTTTTAAAACCTTGCACAGCACCGAATCAGCTCTTTTAAGAGTTTTTAATGATATTTTTTTAGCCACTGACTCTGGTGACTGTGTTATTCTTGT
>NW_024673680.1:0-281 GCF_008729295.1 Plectropomus leopardus | reverse complement strand
GGAAGTATTTGGTGTTAGCTCGATCCACTCACAGGGCCTACGTAACTGTCAGCACATCTTGCCAGTTAACAGGATAAAGTGCAAGGACAGGGGGGTGTCACGTCTCAAATGGCAAACTGGCGCCTTGGTCCCCTCTGATGTAATGGATACCCGGCACCCACAATCCCCTGTTTGGCCTTCCACATCATTCCACACTGATGCTCCACACACCGGTCCACTAAGGGCCAAGTCCAGACAACGACGTCTGTGGAGCTGCTTTAAGTGAAAACCGTTGTGATGCA
>NW_024673679.1:0-212 GCF_008729295.1 Plectropomus leopardus | reverse complement strand
ATGACGGACCTGGCGACGGGGCTGTACGCACACGGAGCCGTCATGGCTGCCCTGCTGCTGCGACAGAAGACGGAGAGGGGAGTTCACATCGACTGTAACCTGCTGTCCTCACAGGTAACACCTGAGAGAGAGTGTGTGTGTGTGTGTGTGTGAGAGAGAGCTGTCCTCACAGGTAACACCTGAGAGAGAGTGTGTGTGTGTGTGTGTGTGTG
>NW_024673678.1:0-243 GCF_008729295.1 Plectropomus leopardus | reverse complement strand
GAGGAGCGGAGGTTTTCCAGAGTCTCTGGAGTCAAACTGACGCCAACTTAAACAGCTGAATAACTGCAACAAACACACACACAAACACACACACACACACACACACTGACTGCACAAATCTACACTATCAAAGCTGCTCTTTCTCCATACAAAACTCAGCAGTGTGTGTCTGTGTGTTAAAGTGTGTAAAAGTGTGTAGTAGATGTGTGTCGTACCTCGGTGTGCTCTGTTGAAGCGCTGCAG
>NW_024673677.1:0-2693 GCF_008729295.1 Plectropomus leopardus | reverse complement strand
TTTGTCTGAATTCAACATCAGGAAATTACGGCTCATCCAGGCTTTTACATCCTTAAGACATGTTTTGAAGTCTAGATAGCTGATCAGTTTCATCTGGTTTCATAGATAGATATAATTGCGTATCATCAGCATAACAATGGAAATTTAAGGAATGTTTTCTAATTATGTTGCCTAGAGGAAGCATATATAAACAGGACATTAAGTGGAGAAAAACACACTAAAAACATGTCAGTTAGGTTCAGTGGTGGCTGGTGGTGAAATTGATTGGGGGGGGCTAACAAATAAATTATAGCCATGGAATAAAGTAAATAACATCCTCTCACTCACACACACACACACACACACACACACACAGAGCTGTTTGCAATTTTGTTCCGACGAATACAGCGATTTTGGTGCTACTCAAGCTAGCCATAGTGAGCAACACACTTCCTGTTATCTTCACAAAATAAAAAACTGAAATAAAAATAAAACACACACACTTCCACATTTTGGAAGTTCTTGTGATGTTTTTTGTACAAGTGCAGCCAAAGACCAGGCTGAAGAGAGAGGGACAGCAGAGCTACTCCGTTCAGCTGCAGGTGAGCCAGGTGGAGAGTGCAGCCTCTTCTTTTTTTTTTTTTTCAATGCCGACATGAAGCACAAGCACACAGACATCCATTTACGTTGTCGTCTGACATTCCTTCACGGGGACTGCCCTGCATTACTGGCACATGTCCTCCCGTGTACCTTTTTGCTGCTAGTCGAATTCTGCACGCACATGAGCATTCACACCATAGCCACGCACAAAAAAATGTTAATATGAATATTAAGGATTAATCAATAACTGATCATTCATTTTCCTGATGATGAATCGAAAAGATTTCTTCAAATGGCCATCCCTAATGTCCACAGCTGCTTTATACCATATGGAAAGTAACTTCTTCTTTGTGTGCGGTAAGGAAAAAATTAACTGTACTGCAGCTGTGCACTCGAGATTACATTTGTTAAAACCTTAAAACCTTTAAAATCATGAAAACTACAGTATTATACTAACCTCAAAGTCCTTGAGTAGGGCACTAGCATCTTCTGCAAGATAATCAATAAGGCATCGGATGACAACCTCCCTTGTATGCTCAATGGGGATTCCACTCTGCCGAACAGAAAGTATTTCAACTAATAAAATGCAACGCTACACAGTGAAGCAGAGCTTTGATTCATTGGAAAAACTTAAGTGTCAAACCTTTCAATTAAATTTATATTAGAAAAATTGAAAAAAAAAACCTGAAGTTGGAAAGTAGTGATGTCAGAAAAAAAATAAAACAGAAAATTTTTGCATATGACAAGGCAGAAGCCAAAGCAGGTGGATGAATATAAATTGATATTGTGGTGCGGTGTGCAGAGGATGTGAGAGATTGAGGGACAGAAAACTAAGGAAGAAAAAGTAAGAACTGTTAAAGGGGCTGTATGTAAGACTGTGGCTAAAACTGTTGCTGGAGTCAAATTCAAAAGAATCAGTACTGCAACTACCAGCAGTCAGAGGAATGAAGCAGCAGTACATCTATATCTGTTATCACAGTAATATCTGTTCAGGTTTCTGTAGCTTAAGCAGGTTGGATGGATGAATATTTAGCTTTTTACTCTGACTCACAGTAACTACGAGCAGAGTTCACGTCACTCAGGTGATCTGCGGGTTATTGTTTCACTTTCACTGCCCTGACATCGTGTCTGTGCGCGCAGCGCTGACACACACACTGTAACCCCGCATCTACAGAAGGCTTTTTGTCAGATCAGTATTTCAAATGAACATAATTTCTTAGTCTCTGATGACATATTGTGTGATTTTATGTTTACTTGATGTGCATTTCATACATACAGCTCCTTTAAGGAAGACTGGAGGATAGGATGAATAATGAATAGGAGGGAGAGTCAGAGAGGATAAAGGTAAGTTGTCTGATTTGGATATTAAAATGTAATTATTGATGGTAATTAACTTATCGGAGAGAAATGTGAATGAGACAGGTGGAACTATGATTATTGCAGGTAAGGTACAAATTGAATAGGTGGAGGATAATTTTTAATACCTGAAGTAGAACACTCATTTGTGCTTGAATTCTTGCCCCTACAGCGCCTTTCTTTGCTTGAAACAAGGACAGCAGTTTCGGTGTATACAGGTCCAACATCTCCATGAATTTTGGCTCAAGATTCTGTTTTGTGAGCCTTTGAAACTCTGCGCTAACCTGAAAGAGAGATATGAAAAAAGAGACAAAAAAAACGGTGACAACAAAAAATTAAGTCCATACTTAAGTATAACTGTATAATTGTGAAACATACAGGTTTTCAGTCCATAATGTGTTGAACACTCTGCTACAACAATTCAACAATTCCAATTACTCACTTGTGAGACATTAAACAAGGTAGGCCACCTGTCCTTGATGTCACTGATGCTCATCTGTAGGTTGACAACATCATTTCTCCTGTGTACAAAAGTTCTGCACATCAAGTCCTTGATGACTGTACTGTCCCGCTTCTTTGATTTGGCGATTAGTTGGTTTTGGTTCAGCTCTTGTTGTTCCTTACTGTCTCCTGCAGGATAGTGTACCACTATCTCCACTTCTCCTTTCCGTGCTTTCTTTATGTTCTTTGCAGCAGACCTGTCATTAGGGTGCTTGTTCTTGAGGGAGTTGCAGGTAACCTCAGGAAATCCAAGGTTC
>NW_024673676.1:0-288 GCF_008729295.1 Plectropomus leopardus | reverse complement strand
ACAGCTATAATAACAGAGTAAAAAAACAGTGAAAGTCTCCAGAGTTTGATTCAAAGAGAAATCAAACGCTTGAACGAATTAAGAATTGAACTCTGTGGCCAATAATTAATGTTTTCCTGGCTATTGTACACTGCTGGACTGCTGTTATTAAATTAATGAATACTGTGGCAAAAAGAATCTGAGAACTAAAAGTGCATTAATGGGAGAATTTGGATTTTTTTGAAGTGGGGTTGTGAAGGGCATTTATTGATGTCTGTCTGCATGCTCACAGTTTGAAGAGGAGTGCCA
>NW_024673675.1:0-308 GCF_008729295.1 Plectropomus leopardus | reverse complement strand
GAGGACATTTCTCCGATTTTTTTAGGATGTTTCAAAAATCCTTTTTAGGATCCCAGGATGTTTCTGGGATTTTAGGACCTTTTTCAGTTTTTAGTACTTCTGTAAGATTTTAGCGACATTTCTAGGATTTTACGATGTTTCCAGGATTTTGGGATTGTTCTCACATTTTAGGACATATCTAGCATTTAAGGACGTTTCTAGGATTTTAGGACATTAGGGTCTTAACTGGGACCTCTGTTGGGGGTGCAGGAGATTCTCCATTGGCAATTTTTTAATACATAAGATATATTTAGATACTGTTTTATGCA
>NW_024673674.1:0-711 GCF_008729295.1 Plectropomus leopardus | reverse complement strand
ACTCTCTGAACGATTTTTTCAGCAGACTGTACTATAAACTGCCTCAACAATCGATATTATGACTTATTTTGAAATTTGGAGTGATCACTTTCTTGACCATTTTCCCTGAGCTATAGTATGGTTTTTTTTCCAAAATGTAATTTGGCATAAAACGCTCAAAATATGGACTTTCTGAACGATTTTTTCAGCAGACTGTACTATAAACTGCCTCAAAATTCTGCATTATGACTTATTTTGACATTTGGAGTGATCACTTATTTGACCATTTTCCCTGAGCTATAGTATGGCTTTTTTTGCCAAAATGTAATTTGGCTCAAAACGCTCAAAATATGGACTTCCTGAACGAATTTTTCAGCAGACTGTACTATAAACTGCCTAAACATGCTGTAGTATGACTTATTTTGACATTTGGAATGATCACTTTTTTGACCATTTTTCCCTGAGTATGGCTTTTTTTCCAAAATGTAATTTGGCATAAAACGCTCAAAATATTGACTTTCTGAACAATTTTTTCAGCAGAGTACACTATAAACTGCGTCAACATGCTGTACTATGACTTATTTTGAAATTTGGAGTAATCACTTTTTTGACCATTTTCCCTGAGCTATCGTATGGCTTTTTTTCCAAAATGTAATTTTGCATAAAACGCTCAAAATATTGACTTTCTGAACGATTTTTTCAGCAGACTGTACTATAAACTGCCTCAAAATT
>NW_024673673.1:0-235 GCF_008729295.1 Plectropomus leopardus | reverse complement strand
TAGTTTTAAATTAATAAGGAAACTAGTGGATTAAAATTCATGACGTATGGAGAATGGAGTATTAAGAGAATTAGAAAATGCATCTTCTGGGGAACATGCGTGTGGATGCTTAAAGCTGAAATGAATTCAAAACCATGGCTAAAAATGGGTGAAATATATTACAAATTGCCAGAAATATCTGGAAAAACTGGCAAAAATGAAAGCTGAATTGCTCTAAACTGAAGGAGGTATGAGT
>NW_024673672.1:0-207 GCF_008729295.1 Plectropomus leopardus | reverse complement strand
CAGGATTATAACAGCCACTGTGTATGCAGTGACACGCACACACGCACACACGCACACACACACGCACGCACGCACACACACGCACGCACGCGCACACACGCACGTACACAGAGCCAGTAGAAGAAAAGGTGAAAAGGTAAGCAGGATAAGCTGTGCTGAAAGCGAGCAGACAGAAGTGACTGCAGATCAGTCAACACCACTGACACT
>NW_024673671.1:0-284 GCF_008729295.1 Plectropomus leopardus | reverse complement strand
ATTTTTTTTAAATTACTTAACTGATTTATTTTCTCTTCGGGATGATGGTTTGAAAATGTAATAACTTTGTTTGTTTGTTTGTTTGTTTTTTTGTTGTTGTTTTTCTCTGGATCCATGGACAAAAAGGACTATTCACCCTTATTTATGCATGGGCAATGAAGGGATACCAAAATTCATGGACTGCTTCTTAAAGACATTAATGGCCTTGATATGTAACATGCTTATGTACTGTACGACTAACTGTTGAAAGGAAATAAAAAGAAGTTCAAAAAAAAAAAAAAAAA
>NW_024673670.1:0-534 GCF_008729295.1 Plectropomus leopardus | reverse complement strand
ACTGAGGAAAACACAAAAGTAATCTGAGCATGATAGTACATGTAATATTGATATTTATTGATTGATTGATCGATTGATTAGTTAATTTAAGTGTCGCGACTTAATTGTGCCGATAACAATACAAAACAAAAAAAAATACAAAGATGGTTGCGTAGCCCTTTCTAATCCGTCCACAGAGCAAAATATATATTATACAAGGAGCATTTCTTAATATACAAACCAGTAATTGACAATTATACCAGATACAGTGTTTTCTGGAGTAATGTCCATGCATTTCCATGAACCTGGCTAAGGCGTAAATCTTGTCCTTAAAGAGCCGACTCAACATATCACACCCAGAGGCAAGCTACCAGATCTTAACTGAGCACACAGGGGCCTCTGTCCCCTCCTGAAGTTTAATGTTACATAAGGTTCTGTGTAGTAATTTTCTTTAATTTGAACATAATTTCTGAGTTTTGGCTTACTCCAGATCTCCTCCTTCCATTGTTTCTTATGGAGGTGTAGTAATTTTTGTTTGACTGTATATATTTTACA
>NW_024673669.1:0-215 GCF_008729295.1 Plectropomus leopardus | reverse complement strand
AACATATTTTATTTAAGTTTATTACATAGCAGTTGTTACTTTATTAAACCTTATTGTAACTGCAGTTCATTCAATAATTTAATATTTTAGTAATCTTCTGTAGTTTACAGGAGATTTCAAAATATCAAGATACTAACTGTTGTAGTATTCTGAACGTTGCTATGGTAACCGCTGTGTGTTTGAATGACGTAAGCAAGGTGCGCCAGAGCGACAGA
>NW_024673667.1:0-211 GCF_008729295.1 Plectropomus leopardus | reverse complement strand
TGTGTGTGTGCATGCGTGGATGTTTGTGTGTATGCATATACTGTATATATAAGGTATATATAAACATTTGTTTTTGTGTGTCTGTGTATGTGTGGCTAGATGTTGAGGGTTTATGTAAACAGAGATTAGAAATGCAATAAACCTGTCACATAGAGAATGCTGCTGTCATGGCATCAACCAGAGCACGCTGTCACTGTTATCTACCTTTTTG
>NW_024673666.1:0-1024 GCF_008729295.1 Plectropomus leopardus | reverse complement strand
CAATTGCTTGACATTGTACTTTCCCAACTCATCACATGATGCCACTCCATTAGTGACCTTCTGCATCTACTTATGATGTTTTAGGTATTCTTCTGCCTCAGCTGTTTATGCTCCAGGATGCCGTCACCATGATGTCAACAGCTTGACACAACAGCACATGGCAACCAACACTGACTGTTGCGATGGTTGGGATAAGGCAACAATCCACAGATGGTTAGGTTTAGGCAAAATAAGTATGTGGTAAGGTGTAGGAACAAAACAAAAAAACCCACATATCCACATAAACTTTTGACTCCTGCATGAAAGTCTGTTGTTTGAGGGACCCATTCACTACCCCATCTGCCCACCCACCCTATAGGCGCACTAGCGCATCTTTCATCATATCATTGCAACAGCGGTATTACCTGACGCTGTTCTTCAGCATTTCATACACAAGCGACTGGTTCCATCCTTCTGCATTCTCAAGTGACACCACCCATGTTGCATGTAGATGTGCCCCATGCCTAAAAACCTGTTGGGAAAACAAAAAATACCTCACTAAACAACCAGTTTTGTGGTTTGTTGGTCTCAAACAGTGATTTGCAGCTTGGCAGAAATCTTACTGAGGTGTCACACTATGTTCCATTCCCTCAACCTCCAGACGACAAGTATGTCACATGCAAATGTGACGTATTCTTGATTTTCAGAAACATACAATGCAAACATTTTCTTCTAGTGACTGGGCTGCTTATTTTACAAACACAATTGGCAGGTGCATGTGGGCAGAAAGATAGCGGGCAGAAAAAGAAAAAATTTTGTTGATTGATTCATTTTGTTGTTGAAACATCAAACCTACTAAAATTTGTCAGTTGGTCTTATATCAGCTGAGTAACAAAGATGTAACTTGAGATGACCCCTGGATGATAACAATTATTGTAGTGGACTGCCTTGGCATGGTCATTAAATTTTTCCTCTGAGGAACTCCAGAGCTCAACGTCCCCTGGGCAAGTGGGGGACACGTCAAGAGACACTGTTTTACAACCCA
>NW_024673665.1:0-292 GCF_008729295.1 Plectropomus leopardus | reverse complement strand
TGTGTGTGTGTGTGTGTGTGTGTGTGTGTGTGTGTGTGAGAGAGAGAGTACTTATATTAGTGTGTGTATTAATGTGTGTGTATTTCTGCGTGTGTATTTCTGCGTGTGTGTGTGTGTGTGTATTAATCCTCTCTGGTTTTAATCTGCAGCAGCAGGATGGAAGCTGCTGTTACATAAGAGACCTGAAGCTGCTGCACGCTGAGCAACAACGCCGCTGCCAGCAACACCTGCAACTCCAACTACAGCAACACCTGCACCTGAGACTACAGCAACACCTGCAACTGCAACTACA
>NW_024673664.1:0-514 GCF_008729295.1 Plectropomus leopardus | reverse complement strand
AACTGGTGGAAAATTTGCTTTTATTTTGGCGGAAACCGGAACTTCCGGCCCGGTGATGTTATGCTAACCGAAAATGTTCTTGAACTGACTTTTTCTGTGATTTTGACCGAATATCTGTTAAATTAATCGTCTTACGTGATATTATCGGTCATATTTGTGTCAGCAGAGGATACACAGCTCACCGGCAGATATTTCAGCAGCTGTTTTGATCTCGGGGAATGTTTTTAACGTGACACCGGCTGAGAGGCTGAAGGGGAACATGGCCGTTAGCATCAGCGCTAAAGTCGCCTCGTTAAGCGGGAAACCGTCGCTGTATCTCGGCCTCCGCAGGAAGGTCTCAGCCGGCGGAGTCCGCGTCCACAGAGCGGCCGAGATCCAGAGCGTGAGAGCGGCCACCGGAGGAGCCGAGACCCCGTTCAACGAGAAGTACTGTCTGGATCTGGTCCGGTGGGTCCGACCGACAACACACACACACACTGACAACACACACACACACACACACACACACACACAC
>NW_024673663.1:0-209 GCF_008729295.1 Plectropomus leopardus | reverse complement strand
ATTCAAGCTGTCTCTCTTCCCCACAGTGACTGAGAAACAGGTTTCTATGCAGGAAGAGTGTGAAAAGGGTTTAATATGATGGACAAGGTGGTTTTTGGTCAATACATTATATACAGTGATGATTATGAGCAGATTTTCACTTTGCATGTCTCTTAGTGAAAAGGGCCTTTTTCCAGCATGCCTGCGCTGAATAAGCGTCAAAAGCGGAT
>NW_024673662.1:0-359 GCF_008729295.1 Plectropomus leopardus | reverse complement strand
CAGTATGAGATATATCAGCCTGTATGAGATATTAACTTCAACATTTATTACAACTGTAGTGCAGTGGTGTTAAGAAAAATATGATTACACTAGCAATGCACATGAAAATCATTTTGAGGTGTCCGTTACTTGTATCGGACAGCTGTGGATACTCTTAAGATTAAGATTTTACATAAAACAATAATGTGATAAAATTGCAAAAAGAGCCATCATTTTTTCAATTTTATCACATCTTTTGCTTTTTGTAGTTTAAGTAAAGGGTGAAGGTTTCATTTTCCCGTAGCAGGGGTTGGGGGTGCAGGGGATTTGGTTTGTGGTGTTTGGGTCCTTCTCTGTCAGAAAAGATTTGAGCATCAAAC
>NW_024673661.1:0-252 GCF_008729295.1 Plectropomus leopardus | reverse complement strand
ATATCCGGTAAATAATAGATAGCTGACATAAGAGTCCTACAGCTTTCCTTTGTGTGTTAATGATCATTTATCATCTCATGTTCATCACATTATGATGGGGCTGAGAGAATGGTTTCTCATTTTGTTGCTTTGATAGCAATTTTAGTGAATGCAGCTACAAATTAATGTCTTAAATCCTGAACAACATTAATTCATTTTTGTAAACGTTTGAACTGAAATGAATAGATAATTGCTTATTGGACAGTATTTGTA
>NW_024673660.1:0-222 GCF_008729295.1 Plectropomus leopardus | reverse complement strand
GTCATGGCATCAACCAGAGCACGCTGTCACTGTTATCTACCTTTTTGTACACGCACACTCACACACGCACACGTAAATGTATACACACACACACCTGCATACACATATTTGATAAGAAAGAGGGGAGAATTACAGCTGGATATTGAGCATCTTAAGCCATACTGACTCCCATGTCATGCTGTTGGAGTACTGTGTGTGTGTGTGTGTGTGTGTGTGTGTGTG
>NW_024673659.1:0-369 GCF_008729295.1 Plectropomus leopardus | reverse complement strand
TGATGACTTTTTTGACCATTTTTCCCTGTGCTATAGTATAGCTTTTTCCCCATTCTGTACTTTGGCTCAAAACTGTCAAAATATTGACTTTTTGGAAAGTTTAGTCGTCAGAATATGATATAAACAACCTAAACAAGCTGTCCAATGACTTTTTAAAGCATTCTGAGTGATGACTTTTTTGACCATTTTTCCCTGAGCTATAGTATGGCTTTTTTCACCATTCTGTACTTTGATTCAAAACGCTCAAAATATTGACTTTTTGGACATTTTATTCATCAGTCTATACTAAAGAAGACCTAAACAACCTGTCCTGTGACTTTTT
This sequence comes from Plectropomus leopardus, assembly GCF_008729295.1. Classification (NCBI taxonomy): domain Eukaryota; kingdom Metazoa; phylum Chordata; class Actinopteri; order Perciformes; family Serranidae; genus Plectropomus; species Plectropomus leopardus. The sequence continues at coordinate 47 of NW_024673659.1, read as the reverse complement.
AAAGCATTCTGAGATATGACTTTTTGACGATTTTTCCCTGTGCTATA
>NW_024673658.1:0-245 GCF_008729295.1 Plectropomus leopardus | reverse complement strand
TTGAACAGCATGTTGAGGCTGTTCATAGTATAGCCTGTTGAAAAAAATTGTTTAAAAAGTCAATATTTTGAGTGTTTTAGGCCAAAGTTTAGTATTGAGAAAAACGCCATACTATAGCTCAGGGAAAAATGTTCAAAAAAGTGATCTCTCCAAATACTGAAAAACGTCAAAGAACAGCATGTTGAGGCTGTTCATAGCCCATTGAAGAAATGGCCTAAAAAGTCAACATTTTGCGTGTTTTAGGC
>NW_024673657.1:0-287 GCF_008729295.1 Plectropomus leopardus | reverse complement strand
GAATTTTGATGGCATACTATTTATTGAGGTGTATGTTTTTCATGATTGTGTGTTTTGCGACACACTATACTACGCCTAATTTACGGCATCCTCTGCTAGGACTTTATGTCGACACACTACTTTTGATATTTTGAAAGGTTTTTCACGACACGCTACACCGTGACTGTATACGATGCTTGACTGTAATGTACGATCACATTTTCTATGATTTGCGATAGTGGCTATTTGTTATGCGGATGCGTAATGGCATCCAAGTTTTTGATGCCGTTGACGGTGTACCATACTCT
>NW_024673656.1:0-280 GCF_008729295.1 Plectropomus leopardus | reverse complement strand
TAAATAATCGTGATCTTCGGACTGATTTAAATAATTATGACCATAACGGTGCAGAACCACCGTGAACATCAGCGATGACGTTTCGTCTCCGCAGTGAACTGAAATCAGCCGCTTTGATTTAAAAATGTCATTTCTAGAAGACGGACTTTTATACCAACAGTCAGCGTTGTTTTTATTCTAAAAACGCCACGACCTTTCCCCGAAATAAAGCTTCAGCGTTTTCATCCTCACTGATATTTGTCATGACGGAGGAGGCGGAGTCAGAGCGGTCCTGAGACGG
>NW_024673655.1:0-1316 GCF_008729295.1 Plectropomus leopardus | reverse complement strand
TTCCTAACTAATGTTCTGCTCACAATTGAATATGGTTTGGAAATGGTATCTTTACACTGTAATTGATTTTTACATTTTGTGTTATTTCCTATGATCACTTTCAGTTAACACTCTGTCTAACCTCCTTGTGTTGAATAAAAAAAAAAGAAGGGCGTGTGTGTGTCCCACCACACAAACAATATTCACATTTGTATTCATAACCTTTATATTAAAGTTAAATTCATGAAACGTTAACATTATAACTTAATGATTATTGTAGGGTTTTAACTAACTTGTGAGTTTTACAGTAGCCTATAAAGTTGTGGCGAGACAATTAACTAGTCAATTATACCGTTACTACAAACATGTAACTGCACAAAATGCATAAAATTATGTTATGTGTAAACATACGTGTTTTTTAAGCTTTTATTTTTTGTTTTAGTGGTGATTAACTAACTTCCGCTTGAAACTTCCGGCATGGATTGTAAGCTTTTATTTTTCAAAGGGAAAAATGTGGATCAATACAGGTAGAAATCAAGTTGCAAATATCTTTCCATAATTTGGTGAAGAGGGGGCAAGACCAAAATAAATGAAATATGTCTTCAGGGTGTCCTTCACAGAAAGAGCAATTTCTATCTATAACTTTTTTAAATCGTTGTAAAAAAAAAAAAAAAAAAACTTTAGATACTTCCAGCATGGATTGTAAGCTTTTATTTTGGAGGCAATTATTTAACTTCCACTTGAGACTTCCGGCATGGATTGGATGTATGCTGTCGGCCATCTTAATTGGAAGGTACTCTTGTTTAGTTTAGGTGACGTAGCCTACGTAACCTAACGGTCACCATGCGCACTTTTATTTCATTTTTTTCGGATCAGCGGCTACAGCAGCACAGAGCACTGAGAGCAGCAGCAAAGAGCAGCAGCAGTCCAGCAGTGCGCTTTGGATACTGGTGAGTGGCATATCTGTTTCTGTATAATAATTGTATTAAACCATTACTATCTAAGTACTGTGATGAACAATTTTGAATGCAAAAATGCAAGCTGAATTACCGCAGCAGCCATGTGACCAGGTAAAGACGGCGTTGTTGTTGTTAGCAACCTAGCATGCTATCTAAAGTTAGCGGCTCTGTGCTGTGGCCCCGCTCCGCGGCCGGCTTGGAGGTGTGGATGCCCGCTGAGCCTGGCTCTGCTTGCTGCACAGCCCAAGGTGCAGAGCGGAAGAGCCGTTGGAACAGAGACCCGGCTGGGGGGGCATTACATAGAAACATTTTTTGATTATTTAAAACAGATCTAACAGTCTCTCTTCCAATCTCCAAATGGGAGAAAGATTTATCCAT
>NW_024673654.1:0-305 GCF_008729295.1 Plectropomus leopardus | reverse complement strand
AGAGTTGAAGAGAATTATCTTTTGAAAAGCTAAAACATTATCGTGAGTTGAATGGAAGTCTTTAAAAGCTTCTTCATGCACACTGTTAAAATGACTCAATATGTGAACATTTTCCATAAAATGTCTATTTTTACAAAACTGAGACCAAGTCCTTAAAAATAAAAGATTTGTAGCTATTTTGTAGCTTCCTAATACACTCTTCTTTTTGTATTTTTAAATATCAAATTAAAGTGTCAAGTCTCAAGTGAATCACGAGTCAAGTCAGTTTTTTTTTTTTTTTGTAGCCCAAAATCACAAATTTGCCT
>NW_024673653.1:0-210 GCF_008729295.1 Plectropomus leopardus | reverse complement strand
TGAGACATGTATGAGACAGCTATGAGACGTATGAGACATGTATGAGACATGTATGAGACAGCTATGACACGTATGAGACAGCTATGCGACAGCTATGAGACATGTATGAGAGCTGTGAGATGTATGAGTCAGCTATGAGACGTAGGAGACAGCTATGAGACATGTATGAGACAGCTATGAGACATGTATGAGACGTATGAGACAGCTATG
>NW_024673652.1:0-598 GCF_008729295.1 Plectropomus leopardus | reverse complement strand
GTGTGTGTGTGTGTGTGTGTGTGTGTGTGTGTGCTTGTGTGTGTGTAAAGATATATATTGTGTGTATTTCATAATTAGTCTGTATTTGTGTATTTGTGTATTTGTCAACGTTACACAAACACACACGCTTCTAAACAGTAGACAGTTATTCCCTCCATTTGAACCCCCCGCGAGTGTGTCTGTGTGTGTGTGTGTGTGTGTGTGTGTGTGTGTGTGTGTGTGTGTGAGTGTGTGAGTGTGTGAGTGTGTGAGTGATGAACAGCTGAAGAGGTTTTGTCAGGTGGAATCGAGGCAGAGTCTGCTCAGCATTTTCTCCTCCCTCACCCTGTTTACACCTTCATCTGTCTGTCTGTCTGTCACTGTAGCACACACACACACACACACACACACACACACACACACACACACACAGACACACTCGCGGGGGGTTCAAATGGAGGGAATAACTGTCTACTGTTTAGAAGCGTGTGTGTTTGTGTAACGTTGACAAATACACAAATACACAAATACAGACTAATTATGAAATACACACAATATATATCTTTACACACACACAAGCACACACACACACACACACACACACACACACACACACACA
>NW_024673651.1:0-418 GCF_008729295.1 Plectropomus leopardus | reverse complement strand
TTTTTTGTGCAGTGAGTCACACTAATATCGCTCTGCACACAAAATGGGATTTTCAAAATCAAGCTTTAAAAATCATTATATATAAGTATGATTTTTCATAAGTATCAAATATTCATTAATTTTCAGAATTTTAACCTTTTAAATGCCATTTTTTTGACACCAAGTTTTTAAATTTAAAAACAAAAAACTAAATAAAAAATACATTATTTTTTCTTTTTTTTTTTTTTTTGCTGACAGTCTGGGAAATGTCAGTGTGTGAGTGTAGCTGCTGACAGTCTGGGAAATGTCAATGATTAGCAGCAGCATTGATTGTGACAGGTCACCTAGTGGAAATTGCATGCACTTTCTAAATATGCCAAATATGGTCAAAATGACCTCATCAGGTGGAAAATAGTCAAAATGACAAATTCAGAGTCAA
>NW_024673650.1:0-244 GCF_008729295.1 Plectropomus leopardus | reverse complement strand
GGGGGGGGGGTCTGTGCGCGTGCATGTGTACTGTATGTCAGCACATATATGTGTGCTTGTGCCATGTGCCTCCTGTCACCCTCTCTCCTGTGTGAACCATGAACACAAGGAGGTTTGAGGTTAGGTTGACGAGAGCTTGTGTTGCCTGTCACCTCCTCTCTCTTCTCTCCCAAATCAAGGAGGGGGGGGCATAGATATAGCTGAGGGGAGGAGGGGATCTCTCCCACTCTCTCTCCCTCTCTCC
>NW_024673649.1:0-458 GCF_008729295.1 Plectropomus leopardus | reverse complement strand
TTTAAATGCCAGGAACAAAAGCACTTCAAAAATAAATACTTTTCAATACACATTTAAGTAAATATTTTTTATCATCAGTCTGGGATATGTCAGTGATTAGTAGCAACTTTGATTTTTACACATTATTAATTTTTGTGCAGTTTATAATACTCTCACTGCTCTATACAGCATACAGCAATATGATTTTCTGCTTTTATTGAGTTAATTGTTTTAACCAACATTAGTCCTAAACATGAATTTAAAAAAATGATTAATTTTCAGAATTTTAACCCTTTAAATACAAGGTTTTTGTCATTATGCCACAATGTTTTTAGATGGAAAAAAAACCCAAAAAAATTAAAAAAAACATTTTTTTCAGTATGTTACACACAAAGTAGATTATTTGTTTGTTTACTTTCTTTCCTGCTGACAGTCTGGGATATGTTAGTGTGTGAGTGTAGCTGCTGACCGTCTGGGAT
>NW_024673648.1:0-313 GCF_008729295.1 Plectropomus leopardus | reverse complement strand
AGTAGTAGTAGCAGAAGTAGTATTAATAGTGGTGGTAGTAGTAGTAGCAGAAGTAGTGTTAATAGTAGTAGAAGTAGTAGTAGTAACAGAAGTAGTATTAATAGTAGTGGTAGTAGTATTTATAGTAGTAGTAGTAGCAGAAGTAGTATTAATAGTAGTGGTAGTAGTAGTAGTAGCAGAAGTAGTGTTAATAGTAGTAGAAGTAGTAGTAGTAGCAGCAGCAGCAGCAGCAAAATAGTAACAAAAGTAGTAGTAGCAGAAGTAGTATTAGTACTAGTAGTAGTAGTAGTAGTAGTAGTAGTAGTAGTAGTAG
>NW_024673647.1:0-293 GCF_008729295.1 Plectropomus leopardus | reverse complement strand
GTGTGGAATACAGCAGGCCCCAATGATAGAAGAAAACTGGTAGTGGAGCAGGTACATAGGCGGGGGAGACTGTAAGGGAGGCTAAGGCAGTGGCTCAGGCTAAGCAGGGTCAGTGGTTGAATTGTGAAAGTGTAGAGAGGAGGAAGCTTAGCTGGAGGGACCTGTGGAGTATGCAGGCGAGCCGCATTAGATTTCTGATAGGGGCTACATATGATGTGTTGCCAACCACCCAGAACTTGAAGCTCTGGGTAAATGGTGACCCATCATGCCCATTGTGTTCAGGTACTGCAACG
>NW_024673646.1:0-394 GCF_008729295.1 Plectropomus leopardus | reverse complement strand
TAAAAAAAGGCTCGACCGTACGGGAGCTTTATGATTCAAAATACAACTTAAACCACTCCTTAATATTAAAATGATAGTAGTTAATATAAAACAAAGACAGAGCTCATACTCATGCACCTACTCCGGAGGCAGCGAGGTCCGACTGTTGCTACCCCCCGGGGTGCACGACCCTAAACCACAGGGGTGCTGCCTTTACTTACAATAGGAGACCCCAGTTCCCGTGTTTTGTAGTGTGTTTTATATGGCAAGTGGGATCACATTGTCTCTTAACTCCGTTACACCAGGTCTGCGGCATCACTCCTGCTCCTCCCTCCCTCCTTGCAGCGGGCCAGAAGCAGATGGCTGATGGCGTTCCAGGCGTCTCCCCCGGTTCCTCCGTCTCCATCTCAGCCTC
>NW_024673645.1:0-216 GCF_008729295.1 Plectropomus leopardus | reverse complement strand
ATCATCATCATCATCATCATCATCATCATCTTCACCATCATCATCTTCATCTTCACCATCATCATCATCTTCACCAGCATCATCATCATCATCTTCACCATCATCATCATCTTCATCTTCACCATCATCATCTTCACCATCATCATCTTCATCATCATCATCACCATCATCATCATCATCATCTTCATCTTCACCATCATCATCTTTATCATCATC
>NW_024673644.1:0-1136 GCF_008729295.1 Plectropomus leopardus | reverse complement strand
GGGTGTGGGCTCAAGGAGACTATTTAGACAGCCCTCCAGGCGCTGGGCTGTGGGCATGTGTCACATTGATGGCATGCCTTCACTGGGCCTCCTGGGGTGGTATATAAAGTCTGTGTGTGTGTGTGTGTGTGTGTGTGTGTGTGTGTGTGTGTGTGTGTGTGTGTGTGGTGTGTGCATAAGGACAAGCAGGACATGTAAAGTGCAAAGCGGTACAATGCATTGATACAATCAAGTGTGAACTGATGGCTCCTCTTGTTTTGTGCCAATGTGTGTGTGTGTGTGTGTGTAAGCAGTCTGAATAGCAGTGTGTGTGTCCAGGGATGGTTAACAGGCTCCAGGGGACAAAGCAAGCACTTATGTTTGTCACAAAAGGAGGCAGATTTTAGGGGCTGTTTGTTTTCCACCCAAAAAGAGCCACAAACAGATAGATTTATATTATTTTTTAAAATTCTTTCAGGTCCTTGTCTGTCCAAAATGAAATGATGTGGAGGGCTTACAACATGCTATAGCAACCATAATTCTATGTCTTCAAACCAGCTACAGGTTTTTAAGCAATTATTACTTTGAGTAAAGAATAGTTTGTTAGTCTGTCTGTCCCTTCATCCGCGTGAACACGAGATCTCAGGAGTGCATTGGGGAATTTCTTAAAATTCGACACAAACATCCACTCGGAGTCAAGGATGAACTGATAAATTTTGGTGGTCAAAGGTCACTGTGACCTTATCTTAGGGATGGGAATCAGCAGAGGCCCCACATTATGATGTAATAACAATATTTTACTCACGATACAACATTAATGCAAGGTTAAATGTTTAGGATTGGGATATATTGCATTGTGATTTATCACCTTTTTGCAACTATGAGTTTTCTCTGCATAGGTAGTCCCTGTCAGAATCTGTTTTATTATGGAGCCCTAACAGGAATGGATGTAAACTGTAGCTTGACTGGTTGGCGGAGGTATACAAGTGCAAGACGTTAATTTTAGCGCTCACATTGGACCAAATGAGTGTGTAATGAGGTGTTGTTCATAGTGATAAACCCACAGGGAAGGATTTATTATTACTATCTCTGCAGTTCCCCAGAGCTCCGCAGAGCATGTTAGCCTCTTGTAGCTCATTTCTTTGACAACTTTTGTT
>NW_024673643.1:0-212 GCF_008729295.1 Plectropomus leopardus | reverse complement strand
AGCAGAAGTGACTACTGCTGTACATGATGACTCACACACACACACACACACACACACAGCAGGGAATATCCTGCCGTGTGTTTTCTCCTCTGTGAGCTAAAGTCCACCTTCACTTCCCGGAGTCTCAGTTTCCCCTAAAACACGGTTATTGGCAGCAGTGAGGAACAGACTCGCCTCGTGTATTCATAACCAAAAACACTAAACATCCGCCG
>NW_024673642.1:0-266 GCF_008729295.1 Plectropomus leopardus | reverse complement strand
CCATCGTTCATTTAACTTTTGTCTCTTATTGTCTGCTATTTTCTTACCTTGTGCTGTTGGACCACCTACATATTTGAAAACATTGACTGCAATCTTTGGCCTAACTCAGCTCTGTGTATAATCAAAGGGTACAATTACAATCAGAATCAGCTTTTTTGGCCAGGTATGGGTGCACAAGGGATTTGACTCCAGTTGACTCCAGTTGCTCTCTATGTAGAGACATTAGACATTAAATATTATTAAACTATTAAACTATTATATACATG
>NW_024673641.1:0-321 GCF_008729295.1 Plectropomus leopardus | reverse complement strand
AAGAGAGAGCAGTCTCAACCTCTTCTGGTGTATGATATGAACTCAGTGTAAATTATTTCAGTACCTTGGCAGACGACAGCAAGTGTGAGGATGCCACAGTTCTCCATACACTGACTGTGGGCGCTTTCAAAGGAGATGCGGCTGCAGATCCCCAGGTCTTCTTCTTCTGGTGCTTCCTCATCAGTAATGACTGTGCGGCGAGCGTGGTCAGCTGCGTGCTTCTTCAGGACGTTTCCAGCTCCGATCATCATACGAGTCGCCTTGATGGGGATAGACAGGAGGAGGCATTATAAATATCTATTTTTAATTCACCCCCCCCCC
>NW_024673640.1:0-538 GCF_008729295.1 Plectropomus leopardus | reverse complement strand
AACGCCATACTATAACTCAGGGAAAAATGGTCACAAAAGTGATCCTTTCGAAATGCTGAAAAAAGTCACTGAACAGCATGTTGAGGCTGTTTATAGTTTAATCTGTTGAAAAAATCATCTAAAAAGTCAATATTTTGAGTGTTTTAGGCCAAAGTTTAGTATGGAGAAAAATGCCATACTATAGCTCAGGGAAAAATGTTCAAAAAAGTCATCCTTGGAAACACTGAAAAAAAACATAGAACAGCATGTTGAGGCTGTTTAAAGTCAATATTTTGAGCATTTTAGGCCAAAGTTTAGTATGGAGAAAAACGGCATACTATACCTCAGGGAAAAATGGTCACAAAAGTGATCCTTCGAAACGCTGAAAAAAGTCATAGAACAGCATGTTGAGGCTGTTTATAGTATAGCCTTTTGAAAAAATGGTCTAAATAATCAATATTTTGAGCGTTTCAGGCCAAAGTTCAGTATGGAGAAAAACGCCATACGATAGCTCAGGGAAAAATGTTCAAAAAAGTGATCTCTCCAAATACTGAAAAAA
>NW_024673639.1:0-276 GCF_008729295.1 Plectropomus leopardus | reverse complement strand
TTACTGCGTGGAGTATCTGCAGAGAGAAGACACACTCAAACGCACACGCAATCTGAAGGGCCGGGTGGTTAAAAATGTCAAAATGCCTTCGTTCCACATCAATACGAACCTGTCTGTGTGTGTGTGTGTGTGTGTGGTGTGTGTGTTAGTATGTGCATGTGCATGTGAGAGACAGTGAGAGACAAAAACGTGTGTGCTTGTCAGTCAAGATGATGGACATGGCCTTTCACGGACTCACAATCGCTTGACAACTGACCCCATAACTGCCCCCCCCCC
>NW_024673638.1:0-288 GCF_008729295.1 Plectropomus leopardus | reverse complement strand
TGTGTGGGAGAGCAGATGATAATGATAGGAGAGACAGAGAGAGAGAGGGGGAGGGAATATTAAAAAACAAATAAATCACTTATCAAGAAAGTAAAATGAGCCAAATAAACAGGACAGGCCTCCACCTGCCTGATCCAGGAACACCTGAACACCTGCAGATCCAGAACCTGAACACCATCACAAACCAACAGAGGAGATTCAACAGAAATCTGATGCAAACCTCTCGTTATGACACAATTACTTGATTTATTAAAAATCAAATCTTAAAAATAAAAAGAACATTTGATT
>NW_024673637.1:0-237 GCF_008729295.1 Plectropomus leopardus | reverse complement strand
TACAGGTCTTTACATTCCAGTGTTGTCAACTGAAACAACTCTTTAGCACATAAAGTTTAACTAATGTTAATGTGTTTCTGATGGCCATTGCGTTAAAAATTCAGACAAACAGAGCCACTGAGAGCCAAGATGCCCTACTGCTTTAGAGGGCCACTTAATAAATAATTACCTTTCAATTATCTCAGTGATATTACATACATGTGGTTATTATGTCACTTCCCAGCAGATGTTTCTTCA
>NW_024673636.1:0-433 GCF_008729295.1 Plectropomus leopardus | reverse complement strand
CGCTCCTAAAAATGGCTGAAAACCACTTAGAATAGCTTCTAGGAACACGTCATAGTATACAAAGTGGGAATAAAGTCCAAAAATGGCCAAAAACCTCATAATTTAATAACACCAAAACATGGTCAAAGGACAATAGTTTTTAGTCAAAATTTGGCATCTCCTAAAAATGGCTGAAAACCACTTAGAATAACTTGTAGAGATGCGTAATAGTATACAAATTGGGAATAAAGGCCAAAAATGGCCAAAAACCTTATAATTTAGCATATCCAAAAAAATGGCCAAGAAGGCAATAGTATAGTATGGCGAAAAAAGTCAAAATTTGACCGCTCCTAAACATTGCTGAAAACGACCTAGAATACCTCCTGGAAACGCGTCATAGCATACAAAGTTGGAATAAGGGCCAAAAAAGGCCAAAAACCTCATAATTTAGCAT
>NW_024673635.1:0-263 GCF_008729295.1 Plectropomus leopardus | reverse complement strand
CAAAGTGGAAATAAAGACCGAAAAAAGCAAAGAACATTGTCACTTAGTATGTCCAAAGAGTAGACAAAAACGCCATAGTATAGTATGTCGAAAATGTCAAAATTGGACCCGTTAAAAAAATGGCTGAAAACCACATATTATAGCTCGTAGATACGCGAAATAGTGTACAAAGTGGGAATCAAGACCAAAAAAGTCCAAAAACGTCATTATTTAGCATGTCCAAAAAATGGCCAAAAACGCCATAGTATAGTATGTCGAAAAAT
>NW_024673634.1:0-486 GCF_008729295.1 Plectropomus leopardus | reverse complement strand
GGTAAAAGCACAAAAGTATTAGAATTAAAGCACACTTGAAATAGCCTACCAAAAGCAAAAGTTTTTATCATGTAGAATGGCCAATTTCAGACAGCCTAAATGGTAAATGGACTGTACTTGTACTTTTATAGTCTTTTTGACCACTCAAAGCACTTTCACACAACATGTCACATTCACCCACTGGTGGCTGAAGCTACCTACATGGTGCCACCTGCTACTCAGTAACCATTCATACAGTGCAGCATCAGGGGCAATTTGGGTTTCAGTATCTTGCCTAAGTATACTTCAAGATGTTACCTGGAGGAGTCAGGGTTCGAATCTCTGACCTTTTGATTAGAGGACAATCCACTCCTCCTCTGAGCTACAGCAGCCCCCAATAGCCTGTTTTAGCCTATATATTATGATTATTCATGCGTTAATGTGTTCATCACTTTAATGTAACAGCCGGTAAAGGTTAAATATGGGCCTACCACTGGGTAGATTCAT
>NW_024673633.1:0-1266 GCF_008729295.1 Plectropomus leopardus | reverse complement strand
AAGCCCCTTTCCCCTGCAGGCCCTGGGTGTCCTGGCATTCCTTGGAACCCCTGTAAAATATAAATTAATGTAAATGTCGATAAAGATTTCGAATATCTTTATTGTCCATCACTTAATAGTGACAGAAAGTCGTCTAAGGTTAGTGGCTCATTGATAACATAATAACATACACCCATGAAATAATGACTTCTGCAGCAATGCATTCAGTGCAGACACATGGAAACTCAACAGCTCAGAAAAGGGGAATCTTTGCTATTTTCTAACTGCAGGTCATAATGTAGACTTCACAAGTCAGAACTTGTTTAGCCATGTTTTTACATTAATGTAACAAGAAAAAGAAAACAAACACTGACTCTACATAGGAGCAATCATGTTTTTTTTTCAGCCACTGTAGTTAGAAGCCTATTAGCCAAAAGCAGTGTTGGAGAAACACTGACTGTAACATAAAATGTCTTTGTACAGTGTTTTTACTGGTTTAAAACAGCTGGTCTGTTTGTTTTGGAAGAGATCTCTACAGATCTCTGCTCACTGAAAAAACACCTGAACAATGAACACTGAGGGAATACTAACTAAATTTCCTTACATTTTACACAGCTCAAAGCCGCCCACCTAAAGCCTGATTCTGTCTCAAGTTTCTGCCAGTTAAAAGGCAGATTTTCCATGTGCTTTTGCTCATGGGGAGACTGTTGGGTCTGTGTGAATTAAATCAAAGTGCATGGTGCTCGACATGCTATCTATGTGCATAACGTCCTCAGATAACTTTCTGGATCTTATTGTAGAAACAGTTCACATATTGGCCTGAGGGTGGTGCTAGAGAAAAGCTATAAATGTGTCCAAACGGAGTGAGTTCATTCTCAGTAGAGTGAATCTATATCAGTCCATTAAACTGAATCTTCTGTGTAAGTAAAAGTACATTTTGCTCTGATGGTGGCACATGACAGAAGGTAATGGGTCACCAAAAACTCAAGGGCTAAATCCAAATCTCTGGACTTCACTGCAATTGTAGACTCGCAAACTTTGCTGGCGTGCACACGGGAAGTCTTTGAGTGCTGAGGTCCAAATCCACAATTCATCTGTCCCACAAGAGGCCTCAAGCTGACTTTCTGGAGATTTACAGAGAGTCTCAGGGTGCACACTTCACTAGACTTAACTATCTGCAATTCATAGCAATGTGGACATGACACTCATACTTTTCCAAATGCAGACTAGAAAAACAATCAACAAAACAATCTTATAATAAATGACTTCATTAAAATGTTACTTGAA
>NW_024673632.1:0-312 GCF_008729295.1 Plectropomus leopardus | reverse complement strand
AATTAAGAGAATTAGAATTATTATATTCTCTCGTTTTTTTTTTCATTTCGTTGACATCCTTACGAAATGAAGTTGTTGCTCACTATGTTTTTCCTGTGTTTTTAATGAATGAATTATTGTGAAAAGGTGTCTGAATGCAGCACAGGAAAACTGATGTTAATTCAGGTTTTAAAGGGTTTAACAGTGAATTGCACATTTGTGCATGTTTTTGAGTTCTGTATGGCGTCCAGAGGAAAAAAAATCAACGTCAACATTATTCCAACTTAATGTGTCATGATAAACACAATCCGTAATTCCTTGCTGTCATCTCCA
>NW_024673631.1:0-381 GCF_008729295.1 Plectropomus leopardus | reverse complement strand
TGTAGAGATGCGTCATAGTGCACAAAGTGGAAAGAAAGGCCAAAAAAGACCCAAAACGTCATAATTTAGCATGTTGAAAAAATGGCCAAAAATCACATACTATAGTATGGCAAAAATGTCAAATCTTGACAGGTCCCAAAAATGGCTAAAAATGACAAATTATAGCTTGTAGACACGCTTCATGTTATACAAAGTGGAAACAAAAGCCAAAAAAGGCCTAAAAAGTCAGAGTTTAGAATGTTAAAAAATTGCGAAAAATCGCATACTATAGTATGGCAAAAATGTCAAATTTTGATATGTCCCCAAAATGGCTAAAAATGACATATTATAGCTTGTAGAGATGTGTCATAGTGTACAAAGTGGAAACAAAGGCCAAAAAAG
>NW_024673630.1:0-317 GCF_008729295.1 Plectropomus leopardus | reverse complement strand
CGCCTCCTCGTCTCATTGAGGGCGCTCCTGCTTACACGGTGAGTCGTCTCCTGTGTTCCAGGCGCCGCGGCAGGGGTCTCCAGTACCTCGTGGTTTGGGAAGGTTACGGTCCGGAGGAGCGGTCCTGGGTACCGGCCCGGCAGATCCTGGACGGCCAGCTCGTTACGGACTTCCATCGTCTCCATCCGGATCAGCCCTCCCGCGCCGTTCCTGGACGGGGGTCCTCCGCCTCCGCTCGTCCTCCTTCTCCGGTTCCTGGACCGTCGGGGGTGGGATCTTCACCTGGGGGTTCCGCCTCCCGCTTGGGGGACGCTTCG
>NW_024673629.1:0-382 GCF_008729295.1 Plectropomus leopardus | reverse complement strand
GTAAAACCAGTATCGGCAGCGACGTCTGTCGATTTTAGACAGATATAGAAAAGCCGATATTTTTTAAAAAATGTATTGCTTAAACTATTAGTTGGCTGTATTTTATTAGTGTCTGGGCGCTAATTGTGATATTACAGAACAAATTAAGGCATGAAAAGTTGATTAATATATCATTTTGGCTGAAAAACAGGTGAAGTGGTCCCAAAACAGGTAAAACCAGTATCGGCAACGACGTCTGTCGATTTTAGACAGATATATAAAGGCCGATATTTTTTTCTTTTTATTGTATAAAATATCATTTGGCTGTAGTTTAACACAGTCTAGACGCTGATTGTGATATTGCAGAACAAATTAAGGCATGAAAAATTTATTAATTTATCGT
>NW_024673628.1:0-240 GCF_008729295.1 Plectropomus leopardus | reverse complement strand
CATAACATTGTAGAACTGTAACATTCTATGGTAACAGCAACATTCTAGAACTGTAACATTCTTGTTACATCGTAACATTCTAGAACTGTAACATTCTACAGTTACAGCAACATTCTAGAACTGTAACATTCAACAGTTACAACAACATTCTAGAACTGTAACATTCTACAGTTACATCAACATTCTAGAACTGTAACATTCAACAGTTACATCATAACATTGTAGAACTGTAACATTCTA
>NW_024673627.1:0-218 GCF_008729295.1 Plectropomus leopardus | reverse complement strand
CATGTCTCTTAGTGAAAAGGGCCTTTTTCCAGCATGCCTGCGCTGAATAAGCGTCAAAAGCGGATTTTTAACAGCGTCTTTCATCCAAGCTGCCACTCTTCTCCACAGTGACTGAGAAACAGGTCACTACGCAGGAAGAGTGTGAAAAGGGTTTAATATGATGGACAAGGTGGTTTTTGGTCAATACATTATATACAGTGAGGATTATGAGCAGACTT
>NW_024673626.1:0-212 GCF_008729295.1 Plectropomus leopardus | reverse complement strand
AAGGGCAATAGTATAGTATGGCGAAAAAACTCAAAATTTGACCACTCGTAAAAATGGCTGAAAATGACATAGAATGGCTTGTAGAGACACGTCATGGTATACAAACTGGGAACAACGGTCTAAAAAAGCCAAAATCTTGTTATTTTGTCACGTCAAAAAAAATGGCCAACAAGGCAATAGTATAGTATGGCGAAAAAAGTCAAAATTTGACC
>NW_024673625.1:0-244 GCF_008729295.1 Plectropomus leopardus | reverse complement strand
AAAACCTGACACTGAGCTCTACCCAGGTCTGATGTGATAAACAGAGAGCAGTCCCTCAGGTACACAGCCCCGCTGTGATAAATAGAGAACAGCCCCACTGTGATAAATAGAGTACAGTCCCTCAGTTAAACAGCTCCGCTATGATAAATAGAGAACAGTCCTTCAGCTAAACAGCCCCGCTGTGATAAATAGAGAACAGTCCCTCAGGTAAACAGCCCCGCTGTGATAAATAGAGAACAGTCCC
>NW_024673624.1:0-398 GCF_008729295.1 Plectropomus leopardus | reverse complement strand
CCGTGCCTCCATTGCTGAGGCGGCCGACCGCTGCTGTGGCCGTAAGGTGGTTGGTGCCTGTCGGGGCGGCAACACCCGAACCCGCTGGTGGACACCGGCGGTAAGGGGTGCCGTCAAGCTGAAGAAGGAGTCCTATCGGGCCTTCTTGGCCTGTGGGACTCGGGAGGCAGCAGACAGGTATCGACAGGCCAAGCGGAGTGCGGCGGCGGAGTGCGGCGGCGGCGGTCGCCGAGGCGAAAACCCGGGCATGGGAGGAGTTCGGCGAGGCCATGGAAAACGACTTCCGGACGGCTTCGAAGAGGTTCTGGACCACCATCCGGCGTCTCAGGAGGGGGAAACAGTACTCCGTCAACACTGTGTATGGTGGCGACGGGGCGCTGCTGACCTCGACTCGGGAC
>NW_024673623.1:0-296 GCF_008729295.1 Plectropomus leopardus | reverse complement strand
TGTCCCAAAAATGGCTGAAAACCACTTATTATAGCTTGTAGAAATGCGCCATAGCATAGCATGTTGAAAAAAGGGCCCAAAAACGACTTAAAAGTCATAAAAAACCATGTTAACAAAATGGCCAAAAAACGCATAGTATAGTATGGCGAAAATCTCAAATTTTGACCTGACCCATAAAAGGCTGAAAACCACTTATTATAGCTTGTAGAAACACATCATAGCATAGCATGTTGAAAAAAGGGCCCAAAAACGACTTAAAAGTCATAAAACTAGCATGTTGACAAAATGGCCAAAAA
>NW_024673622.1:0-1306 GCF_008729295.1 Plectropomus leopardus | reverse complement strand
CAACGTCCCAACTTCATTGGATTTTGGGGTTTGTACATTATTTGGTTATGGCGAAAAGATAAATGGCTGCCATGGCCACCACAAGACGTTTTTGCAATGGCTCCATTTCTGAAAATGTTACAACGGTATCAGCTATCAACCATCATGTATTGGTGGAATATTTATGTAAATATGGGTTTCGCTCAGACTTTAACAATTGATGCATCCTTTTTTAAAACACTATACTTTCCTATGCTGACCCAGATTCTGAGCTTTGTGCCTCACTATGTTTTGGTTGTTGATAATGTTAGAAATACTGTATATGCAATTTGAAATTGTTTTTGTTGCACTTTTAAATTGACCTGAATTGAATCATCACCCAAATTCCTAAAATTCACTGTAATATGTAAATGTTATCACAGTGGTATTAACAGTATGGTTGTCTTTGTTTTTCATTCTAATTTTTCCTTTCAATATTTCAGTGTGTGTATGTGTGGTTTATGCATTTGCAGCAGATGACCCAGAGCCTACTGGACACAAAGACAGATGGCTTGCTGGCATTACCACCTGGTGAAATCAGACCTCCGTGCAAACTGATCGACAGAACACACCATGTCACTGAGAAAGTCACCCAGGTTAGTTTAAATGGTGTGGCAATCTTATGATTCAGTTGTTTCTGAAGGGGTCCACTTTGCAGACCCCTAAAGATGAAATGAGATCATTACACATGGACGGATGTGTGGGAAGAAGCAGTACAGTCCAGCTGAGTGACTGTAGGAGATGTTTCATTAATCCATTTTTAAGAGTATACATTTCCTTGGCAAAAAAAAGCAGCTTATCAAGCAGTGTGCATTTCAGAGAAGGAAGTGACTGTCAGGGCTAGTGGTAGGACCCAAAAGCAACACAGGGACCGGACAAAGTCTTTCAGGGGCTTTATTAGCACAAACGGAGCAATTCACAGTCTCAACAAAGTCAAAAGGAATGAAAGTCCACTTCGGTGATCCGCCAAGCCGAACCTTAGAGCTGGCCGAACAGATGACGTGGTTTGGGCAGGGAACCCACCAGAGGAGCAGAGCAGGTGAGTCAAGCAGAGCAGTCGAATCCACCCCAACAATGGCAGATCTCGCTGGAGAGCAGGCTCGCTGAATTCCTCCCCTTCTCAGGGGCAGCAGGAAGGAGGAAGGCCCAGATCAAACTCAGTGTCGAGAATCAGAAGGCAGGTCGGATCACCGGGGCAGAGACAGAGCAGGTTAGTCGGGGACAGACAGAGTCGGCAACAGGCAGGCAGGCAGGCAGGCAGGCAGGCAGGCAGGCAGGCAGGCAGGCA
>NW_024673621.1:0-349 GCF_008729295.1 Plectropomus leopardus | reverse complement strand
GCAGTATGAGAGGTCTGGATGCCTTGAGGTGCCATAACAGATTTGCTCTGCAAAGGAGGAGTCTGATATAATTCTTCCTGTTGCAGTCTGCACTGAGATATATTGGCAAGGCTACCAGACAGTACAACGTTTGAGTGGATAGGGAGAGAAAAAAGAGAGAGGTTGGGGGACACAGAAAGGAGGGGAAGACAACTTGACCTGATTTATCAGCCAAACTTTCTGACCTTCTGTTTACCCTGTTCTTATTTCTATTTTCACATTTTATACTTTCATCCTCTACCGCCATTTTCTACCTTCACTCAACTTCCTGTCTTTCAACTTAACTTTTTGTAACTTGACTAACCTTCCT
>NW_024673620.1:0-240 GCF_008729295.1 Plectropomus leopardus | reverse complement strand
TGACATGTTCCAAAAACTGCTGAAAACCACTTAGTATGGCATGTAAAGGCATGTTATAGTGTGCAGTGTAAAAAAACCTTCCAAATACGGCCCCAAAACCCATACAATATCATGTTGAAAAAATGACCAAAAAAGCAAGGCTATAGTATGGCAAAATGTCAAAATTTGACAAATTTCGAAAACTGCTGAAAACCACTTAGTATAGCCTGTAGAGGCATGTTATAGTGTGCAGTGTTAAAA
>NW_024673619.1:0-203 GCF_008729295.1 Plectropomus leopardus | reverse complement strand
CGCAGGCATGCTGGAAACAGGCCCTTTTCACTAAGAGACATGCAAAGTGAAAATCTGCTCATAATCATCACTGTATATAATGTATTGACCAAAAACCACCTTGTCCATCATATTAAACCCTTTTCACACTCTTCCTGCATAGAGACCTGTTTCTCAGTCACTGTGGAGAAGAGTGGCAGCTTGGATGAAAGACGCTGTTAAAA
>NW_024673618.1:0-647 GCF_008729295.1 Plectropomus leopardus | reverse complement strand
AACAAGGCAATAGTATAGTATGGCGAAAAAGGTCAACATTTGTGCGCTCCTAAAAATGGCTGAAAACCACACAGAATAGCTTGTAGAGGCGCGCAATGTCATTCAGAGTGGAAATAAAAACCAACAATGGCGAAAAAAACCTAAAAAATTAGCGTGGCGCAAAAATGGCAAACAAGGCAATAGTATAGTATGGCGAAAAAGGTCAACATTTGAATGCTCCTAAAAATGGCTGAAAACGACATAGAACAGCTTGTAGAGGCGTGCAATGTCATTCAGAGTGGAAATAAAAACCAACAACGGCGAAAAACCTAAAATATTAGCGTGGCGCAAAAATGGCCAACAAGGTAATAGTATTGTATGGCGAAAAAGGTCAACATTTGAGCGCTCCTAAAAATGGCTGAAAACGACATAGAATAGCTTGTAGAGGCGCGCAATGTCATTCAGAGTGGAAATAGAAACCAACAATTGCGAAAAACCTAAAAAATTAGCGTGGCGCAAAAATGGCCAACAAGGCAATAGTATAGTATGGCGAAAAAGATCAACATTTGAGCGCTCCTAAAAATGGCTGAAAACGACATAGAATAGCTCTTAGAGGCGCGAAATGTCATTCAGAGTAGAAATAAAAACCAACAATGGCGAAAAACCTA
>NW_024673617.1:0-312 GCF_008729295.1 Plectropomus leopardus | reverse complement strand
TTTGTTGTTGTTCTCCTGACACTCTGACTATTTACAGTTCGTCAGAGTGACAGCCTGGGGTTAGAAACTGTCTTTGTGTCTGGTGGTCTTGGCATACAGTGCTCTGTAACGCCTTCCAGAGGGGAGGAGTTCGAACAGTTTGTGACCGGGGTGTGATGGGTCTGCAGAGATGGTGCCTGCCCGTTTCCTGATCCTGGACCGGTAAAGGTCCTGGATGGAGGGCAGGTCGGCCCCAATGATTCTCTCTGCAGTTCTGATTGTTTGTTGCAGTCTAATCCTGTCCTGTCTGGTGGCAGATCCAAACCAGACAGT
>NW_024673616.1:0-373 GCF_008729295.1 Plectropomus leopardus | reverse complement strand
GTTATAGTACACAAAGTGGGAATTAAGGCAAAAAAAACACCAAAAACACAAAAATTTAGCATGTCAAAAAAATGGACAGCAAGGCAATAGTATAGTATGTCGAAAAAAGTCAACTTTTTACTGCTCCTAAAAATGGCTGAAAACAATGTAGAACACCTTGGAGAGATGCGTTATAGTACACAAAGTGGGAATTAAGGCAAAAAAATACCGAAAACATGAAAATTTAGCATGTCACAAAAAATGGACTGCAAGGCAATAGTATAGTATGTCGAAAAAAGTCAAATTTTGACTGCTCCTAAAAATGGCTGAAAATGATGTAGAATAGCTTCTACAGACGTAATATAGTACACAAAGTGGGAATTAAGGCAAAAAA
>NW_024673615.1:0-292 GCF_008729295.1 Plectropomus leopardus | reverse complement strand
CATTTCGCAGCTGCCATAAAAGCCACCAAGGAACTCTTTTAAAGACCTACAATATTTGAGGTATACTTGACTATCAATAGCATTGGGGAAGAAAAATATTTTACATGTAATTTACAGTGAAATCCAAACAATGAACATCATTTTAGATGTACCAACACAAAGTTGCCATGGTTCTCTGCCGGAAAAGGGTGGCGTGCCCCCTCTGGATCGGGGACGACGTCCTGCCCCAAGTGGAGGAGTTTAAGTACCTCGGGGTCTTGTTCACAAGTGAGGGAAGAATGGAGCGGGAGAT
>NW_024673614.1:0-210 GCF_008729295.1 Plectropomus leopardus | reverse complement strand
CACATGACATCACAAGCACTCCAGTTTTTGGATATGGGAGCGAGTTGCCCATGTTTACTAATGTTTTTAGACTGCCTTAGATCATAGAAATAATATGTATGTATTTTAGAAATGGGCATAATTTCCCATTAATACAGTATCAAGCCATAAAAAGGTTAAGCCAGCCACTAAAGTTGAGCCTTTATATTCTGTTACACAAACATACTAACA
>NW_024673613.1:0-405 GCF_008729295.1 Plectropomus leopardus | reverse complement strand
TCCTTGGGTGATGTGAGGGTCTAAGGGCAGAGGGATGTCGTATACTGTAAAGCCCTCTGAGGCAAACCATGTTTTGTGATAATGGGCTCTATAAATAAAACTGACTTGACTTGACTTGATTTACATGGTAAGAAAGATATTGAAATAAAATAAAAATAACAAAATGAATAATTAACTACGTAAGAATCATTGGGAATAGTTGGGTTGTAAACAATTTTGTGAGATGTAGTTTTTGTTTGTGAGAGAGGGAGGGGGATGGGGGGGTTACTCTGAGGGTTTCATCAAAGTTAATCTCAAATATATATGTTATCATAAATTCTACCGCAGGAATTGGGTACCGTATTATCGGATGATCAGCGGCAGCATGCTTTATGGCTGGTACTGGGACAATTTTACACTGATGCA
>NW_024673612.1:0-320 GCF_008729295.1 Plectropomus leopardus | reverse complement strand
GCTTCCTCCCCCTCCTCCTCACCGCCAGTATTTTTCCACTCACCTTCGCCAATCAGGCCGGTATTTAAGACACTCCCACACATTCATTCACTGCCAGATTGTCCCTCTGCATTATGCACGACTCTCCAGCGTTTCCCTGCCAGATTTACCGTTGCCGACCCAGCCTGTTCCCGACCAGCTCTCCGTGCCTGACTCCCCGTGTACCTACCTGCCTTCTGTCCCCGACCACGTGCTTCGTTTCGGCGTTCCGGAAATCTGACGGCTTCACTGGCAAAGACCTCCCCGCTCGACCACGACGATCCTCCTGCCTGCTCCTCGAC
>NW_024673611.1:0-1988 GCF_008729295.1 Plectropomus leopardus | reverse complement strand
TGTGTGTGTGTGTGTGTGTGTGTGTGCGTGCGTGCGTGCATGCGTGTGTGTATGTGTGTGTGTGATAAATGTAAACATGTGACATCCAGGATCATTTTCCTGTTTTCCTCATTCAGATATACTATCAAAGATAAGTTATGACTTGTTGCCACTGAAAAGTGCTTTGAAAACTGACATTCAAGATAAATTGAGCTGCACATGCTCATCTAATAAATGTACTGAGTCTAGGTTAACCTCCAAAAATGCTTTATGTTTTAGGATTTTTAAACATCACCGCTTGCAGTGAAGGTCTGAGGAGTAGCGCAAGGGCTGAAATGATTAATTTGATGGCTCGAGAGGCTGGATTTCGTTATGTAACTAAATGATGTAACTGTCTTGACTTGACATTCTGCCTTTGTAACCTGAAAATGCTGCGCATCCAGTATGAGACTTTGCATTCAAATTCAAAACATCAAATGAATCCTAATGAGCAGCTGATTTGCCCTCAGTCCAATTTGCATACATTAAATTTCATTTCATTTACATAAATAATCAACCATTCTGAGACAATAGCAAGGCGTCTGGAGTGATGGTGAATGAAGTGGACGAACACTGTGTGTGTTTGGTGTTTGCTAACTGTGCACATGCACCCTTTCGTGAGAGTGTACTGTGTAAACTATCGCATGGCTGCAGCTGATACTTCAACACCTTTTGTGGTCCCTCTACTGACAGTGTCAATTATTGATACGGGTCTACGCCTGGTCGCTGTGTTCACGCCCTCACACCCAGTCAGGAACACATAAAAGTGCCTTTCACAGCTTTGCATTTCAACCTTATCTTAAAAAGTATAAGGGTTTGTTAGGACAAAGTACACTCTCTGGTTAAAAATATGTGGTGCAACAGTGTTTAGATAAACTGGACCCATATTTTTCATTCATCTGTTCTGCAGATGCTGCTGCTGTAGCACTATTTGGAAATATTCATTATATATATTGCCGTGTCAGTGCAAAACTATTGGTGTCACCTGTACTGCAGGGAAATAGCTGGACACACTTAATTTGGGTTTGCTCTAGTTTTCTAATTTTGTGGCTCAGAAGGGGAGCAGCAGCAGTGCTTATGCACATAATTTGTTACAGTGCGATTTTTGTACAAATTTCGCCCTGATATGACCTCACAGTTTCACCAGGTTTTTAATCTGAAATAAATGTGCAAAGGGCAATTTTCACAGCCCAGCATTCTAGAAATCCCTTCCATGGTGGACAACTCAAAACCTCAAGATTTGTGTCCAATGCATGATATTGATTTGATATTTATTGTTTGTTATGGCTTAAACATTCACATCTGAAAACTATGTCAATACAGAGAGTTAAAGAATTGCACACTGGTATATTTATGTTTTCTTTTCTCCAGGTAATAATACTACTGTAATTGACCCTTTGCTAAGCCCCGTCCTTTTGTGAGACGCACACAGAGGGGTTTCCAAATGTGTTTGAACGATACATCCAGGATGTCAGACTCTGCGCAGGTTGAAAAGATTGAAGCTTAAACCCAAAGTACAGATTACAGTGTAAAAGTGAACTACCACATTGCCTAGTGATTAAGACAGAGGAAAATTAAAATAAAGGGAAATATAACCAGCTTTGTGGAGCTACTTGTCATCGCAGCGTGTTTAGATAAACAGAGTTTAGCTTACCTCAATGCTGCCACCAGTTCTGGGTAACATTATTACACATGCCCCAGGTACATCATTTAGCTCAAATAGACAAAACCAGCCTGAAAATTATGAAAATATCAAACTATTGCAGGAGAGTCTATGGAACACAGCCATGTAGGTAAAGGAGCTGACAGGTGCTACAATATGATTGGCATGTCTGCATTGAAGGGGCTTAGCGAAGGATCAATTATCTGCTTGCAATACCAGAACAGTTAACATTTTGAGTTGCACAACAATTCTGTTTTAATGTGTTGTCTATGTGTTTATACACTCATATTGCCTCACAGAGGCTGTC
>NW_024673610.1:0-3064 GCF_008729295.1 Plectropomus leopardus | reverse complement strand
TGTAACGAAGTTAAATATGCACTTTATTCTCAATATATATTTTTAATCCATATTTGACAATTTGTAATTATTTTATTTGAACATTTTATTGGGTGTTTGTGAATTTTATCTCAATTAGTTGTTTTTATTTGTTGTTATTGTAATTTTCCTGTAGAAACTGGCCCTTTTTGCCCTTCATGGCTCTTGTACCTCCTGAGCTTCCGTAGCTCCTCCTCTCTGCCCTCATCAATGCTGCTTCGCATTGATGAGGGTAAGTTGTGTGAGAAAATGCTCCAACATTATTTTGCTATTTACATGTGAAAATGAGCTATATAATCCGTAACCTTTGGTGTGTGGTGTTAACAGTTGTTAATATAATGATATACAGCTGATTTGTACTGTTCAGAACAGTTTTATTAGCAGTTTGCACGATGTTTTCGTGTAACCGTTATTGCCGTTATAGTAACCGTTGCAACACTGTGTACCGCCAGAAGTCACATCCTAATGTAGAGCCAGAGATTTTCCACCTTATTCATTGTTAAAAATGTGTTGTTTAGGAGCTGAGGTGCAGACAGACCAACAGAGGGCAAATTGTGTGTTTTGTGTCTTCTGCAGGTATGTTTTTGTTTGATTTATGTTGTAATTTCCGTTGTTTCTGTTTAGTCCCCCCCCTTCATCTGTGCATTTTTACCTTGTCCACGAGGTGTCACTGTTTGTTTCATGAATATACTGTTTTTGGGTGATTTGTTAAAATAATTAATTAGAAAATTCATGGTTTTCAGTCATATTTGGCCTGGCTTCGCAAATAATTTAATAAGCAATTTGTTTGTTATAATAATGACATATTTATATGTAATTTTATTGCATATGTATATATCGTTAATAGACAAAGACAATGCTGCTTCGCATTGATGAGGGAGCTGAGGTGCAGACAGACCAACAGAGGGCAAATTGTGTGTTTTGTGTCTTCTGCAGACCAAATTAAATTCTGGAAACCAGTCCCCGTGTCAGCCTCCATATGTGCCTTGGCCACGTCTGTTACACGAGCAGATAATCCGCTGAGGCAGTCGAGGTGAAGCGGGCGTGAGAGGACGCGGCGGTGCAGGTTCACTCATTTCTCGGAGCCTCCGGAGCGGCCTGACAGTGCAGAACAGCACAGTGGTGTGAGGAGGAGGAGGGGTTAACGGCGCTCGCCGCTCAGCGTAAAAACCAAACAGAAACGGGAGGAGCCGGTTCAGCCTCACGCCGTCCTGCGTCCTGTCATGTGTCCTCATTTATGTCAAAGAGACATCTGTGACGCATATCAATGTTGTGCAACACACGACACGCCGCAAAGAATGCTGGGACTTTGAGTTCTGAATTGTGATGTTCTGCCTGACTGATCCAAACATACGTATTTTGATCCTCGGCATCATAAACTCTGCAGTCAGACCTGTGAGATCAATAAACTGAATATCAGATTCCGTGTTGGTTTGGAGACACGGCGATGCGTCCTGCTCGCTTCTCGTGTGGACGCAGCTCGCCGTGACCTTTAAATGTCAAAGTCTGAAACACAATCACACAGTTTGATCTGCGGTCCAAGCTGATGAACCTCAGCCCGCGTGAAAACGCAGAGTCAAACGGAGAGAGAGAGGAGACAGGAGGACAGAGGAGACAGGAGGACAGAGGAGACAGGAGGATGGAGTGGACAGGAGGACAGAGGAGACAGGAGGATGGAGTGGACAGGAGGACAGAGCGGTCAGAGGTGTTAATTAAAGGGAGGTGTACCTGCTGAGGCGGAGGAGACAGATGGGCAGAGAGGAGTAAAGGAGGACAGCCAAGGACACCAAGTTAGAGGAGGACAGGAAGAGAGATTTGGGAGAAAACAGAGAGACAGAGGGGGAGGTTAGAGGAGGACAAATCAGGAGGTCAGAGGGAAAATCTGGAGAAATGAGGGGGACAGAGAAGGAAAGAAGAACAAAGGAGCAGTGATGTTCAACTTACGGCCCTGGGGCCAAATCTGGCCCCTGATTGTGTCCCCGGTGGCCCCCCAACCATTTTCAAATGTACAATAAAAATAAAGTGATTGACACTGTGAATTGTTTTTGTCCTTTTAGTGTCTAGAAGGTGCCAGAGTGAAGAAAACAGCATCAACGTAGATCCCCCACATCCCCGACAGAGGACACAGCTGAGACACTAATGTCCTAAAATCCCAGTAATGTCCTAAAATCTCAAAAACACCTAACATGCTTGAAACATCCTGAAGTCCTATGGACAATAATCCTCCAAATACATCAGAGACTAGGATTCTTTTCCAGGACGTCAGGATTTTATTCTGAGTTTAGGACATTTCTAGGATTTTAGGATTTTATTCTGATTTTAGGAGGTTTCTAGGATGTCAGGATTTCTCAGATTTTAGGACTTTTCAAAGCTTTCTGTACGTTTCCTGTCTGTCAGATGGATGATGAGAGAGGCAGAAAGTTGAGCAGCGAGAGGAGGAGGAAGAGGAGTCCTGCTGTGGAGGACGGAGGGGAAGACGAAGGGGGAGACAGAGGGAGACAGAAGGGGTGAGGAGCTGCTCATTAGCGGGAGTCTACCTGCTGTGTGGGAAGTCAGCGTCTGACTGGAGGAGAATTCACTCCGACTCTCCGACAGGAAGTCATCGATGGACGGACTCAGCAGGGGACGACTCTCCTGCTGCTCCCGGACCAGCTGGACACCAGAGACACCAGACACCAGAGACAGCAGTTAGACAGCAGTTAGACAGCTGATAGACAGCTGATGGACAGCAGATAGACAGCAGATCGACAGCAGTTAGACAGCAGATAGACAGCTGATGGACAGCTGATGGACAGCAGATAGACAGCTGATGGACAGCAGATAGACAGCTGATAGACAGATGATGGACAGCAGTTAGATAGCAGACAGGTAGCTGCTGGACAGCAGATAGACAGCTTGTAGATAGCAGATAGTCAGCTGAGTCAGTTGATAGACATCAGGTGGTCAGTTGATAGTCAGCAGATAGACGGCTTAAAGATAGCAGATAGTCAGCTGACAGACAGCTGATAGTCAGCTGATAGACAGCAAATAGACAGCTGATAGTCAG
>NW_024673609.1:0-321 GCF_008729295.1 Plectropomus leopardus | reverse complement strand
ACACACACACACACACACACACATTATGTTGCATTTGAGCAATTCACTTTCCAATGTTAGTTGTTAATATGCCGTTGTGGTTATTTTTACTTTAGATTAATAAAACTTAATTCTACTGTAATTTGTATCTGGTGTCCCTCCCTGTGGTTACAAAATGAGATATAATGCTAATGGAAAGTCCTATACATTGAATTTGAGAGTAAACAACTGTTTATATGTAAAGCTGTATTTGTCCCTTCAACCCCGTTACCATCTTCAACCCTGTTATGCTAATCTCAACCCCGTCACACCTACATTTTCATAAATTATTTTCTTAAAATG
>NW_024673608.1:0-369 GCF_008729295.1 Plectropomus leopardus | reverse complement strand
GTAGAAGACGGGAGTGGGTTGGCTAGATTAGTTGGTTTTGGTTCTTTTTAAAAATAACTATGGTGTCGTTAGAGAAAAAAAGGTCTGAGAGGCAGGCGTGCCGACGTGGATCGTATTGAAGGGTCAAAGCAGTGAATTCTGAGCATCTGAGGAAACGGAAGAAGGCGAGCATGAACATTGCCTCTTGAGTTTGGTTGACGTGAGGTATGCTATATCGGTGTGGATACAGCGTGACAGCAGATCCGTGGTTAATGGGAGTCTACGAGGATTTTGGGCTGGTTCTTAGTGTGAGAGGCCTCTGAGTAGTGAGGTGATCTGGGGATGACCATGAGCTGGCCATGACTACCGGTTAGGAGTTTAGAGATGAAC
>NW_024673607.1:0-267 GCF_008729295.1 Plectropomus leopardus | reverse complement strand
CAAGAGATGTAAAGAAAGAAATTTTAAAAATTATTTAAAATGATATAAAGTCAAGTTTAAAATATGTTTGCCATGTTATTCACTCATTCAGTGCAATTGAATATTGAATATTCAATGCAATGAGAATGCATACAATTACCATTAACACCCAGGTCAAATGACTCTGCAGTGGCAAGGGTTTTTAATGGCCTCCAACTCCGATCGGCACCGATGGGAACACAACAACCGGGTGAACGAGGTAATTTAAGCTCTTTAAGTAGCAAGTTG
>NW_024673606.1:0-454 GCF_008729295.1 Plectropomus leopardus | reverse complement strand
CCAAAAATAGCATGTTGAAAAAATGACCAAAGAAGCAAGGCTATAGTATGGCGAAAATGTCAAAATTTGGCATATCCCAAAAACAGCTGAAAAACACTTAGTATAGCATGTAGAGGCATGTTATAACATACAGTGTTGATAAAGCATCCAAAAACGGCCCAAAACCTCATGAAATAACATGTTGAAAAATTGACCAAAGAAGCAAGGCTATAGTATGGCGAAAATGTCAAAATTTGACATGTCCCAAAAACAGCTGAAAAACACTTAGTATAGCATTTAGAGGCATGTTATACAATACTGTGTTAATAGAGAATCTTAAAATGGTCAAAAAACCCAAAAATACCATGTTGAAAAAATGACCAAAGAAGCAAGGCTATAGTATGGCGAAAATGTCAAAATTTGGCATGTCCCAAAAACAGCTGAAAAACACTTAGTATAGCATGTAGAGGCATGT
>NW_024673605.1:0-328 GCF_008729295.1 Plectropomus leopardus | reverse complement strand
AAAGATCACCCAAGTTTGGGGGCTGAATGCAGCTGGGAAAAAAATCTGCAGGTCCCTAAAAATTACTCATTTGGGACTAAAATGCCATTGGAAAAAAAGTAATGGATACCTAAAAAAAACTAACCACATTTGGTGCATAAAAAGCTGCTGGAAAACTAGCAATGACTCACTAAATCACAGCCAATTTTGTTGTTTGTGGTCTCGAACACTGGTCTGCAGCTTGGCAGGTATGTTTCCTGCTGCGACCCTGCCTTTGGTTGTGCTCGTGCTGTGGCTGTACTGATACTGTGCCCCCCGCTCGCCCTGATTGTGGTCTGGTCCTGGTTGC
>NW_024673604.1:0-319 GCF_008729295.1 Plectropomus leopardus | reverse complement strand
AATAGCATGCAGTTTCACGCCAGGGCATAGAAGTTTGCAAAAACGTCGAAAAACACCATTATTTCGCATGTCGAAAAAATTGTCCAAAAACACCACAAACAGTAAAGCTATGCTATGGCGAAAATGTCACAATTTGACATATCCCAAAAACAGCTGAAAACTGCATTAAATAGCGTGCCGAATCATGCCATGGCATAGAAGTTTGCAAAAATGTCCAAAAACACAGTAATTTTGCATTTCGAAAAGTCGTCCGAAAACGCCAAAAACACCAAGGCTATACTATGGCGAAAATGTCCAAATTTGACATGTCCCAAAAACA
>NW_024673603.1:0-363 GCF_008729295.1 Plectropomus leopardus | reverse complement strand
GCATCATAATTTGGCATGTCAAAAAAGTGACCAAAAATCCAAGACTACAGTAAGGCGAAAAATTCCAAAATTTGTCACGTCCCAAAACCATCTGAAAGCATCTACAAACAGCTTAGAATATCCTACTAACACAAGCCATGGCATAGAAAGTTGTGGAAATCGCCAAAAACATCAGAATTTGGCATGTCGAAAAAATGACCAAAAATCCAAGACTATAGTAAGGCGAAAAATGCCAAAATTTGACATGTCCCAAAATCATCTGAAAACATCTACAAACAGCTTAGAATAGCCTGCCAAGACATGCCATAGCGAAGGAAGTTGCAAAATGTCCCCAAAAACATCATAATTGTGCATGTCGAAAAA
>NW_024673602.1:0-741 GCF_008729295.1 Plectropomus leopardus | reverse complement strand
GTGTGTGTGTGTGTGTGTGTGTGTGTGTGTGTGTGTGTGACTCAGGGTGTGAATCCAGATGTGAAGTATGAGGTTCAGTACAGCAGCTACGTTAACGTCACCTCTGACGGGTTTGTGATCCTGAAGCGAGTCGTGAAGACGGAGTCTTTCGCTCTTCAGGTGACTCGTGTGCAAACTAAAATCAGCCTCAGTTAAATATCTTAACGCTCGTTTTCTGACACTTTAAGCCTTTTTTTGTTTCGTTTTTCCCTGAATGCAGCTCAGAGCCGTGGACACGACGACAGGAGAGTTTGGAACAGCTGCTCTCTCCGTTCAGGTGATACCAGGTGAGACGACACTGCAGAGAGACAAGCTCAGTTTTGTGATACTCAATTTAAGGGACAAATCTGGGCTCCCAGTACGGTGCCAGGTGGCCCCCCAAACATGTTCTTACTCACAATAAACATAAAGTGATTCACACTGTGAATTGTTTTTGTACTTTTAGTCTCCATAAGATGCCAGAGTGCATAAAACAGCATCGAAAAGTCCTAGCTAAAACCCTAATGTCCGAAAATCCTGGAAACGTCCTAAAAATCTTAGAAACATTCTAAAATCTTAAAAATGTCCAAAAATCTTTGAAATGCCCTAAAATCTGAGAAACAACCAAAAAAAAAAACTGGGGGGATGTCCAGAAAACAATATTTATAATTCTCTTAACTATATATTTATTCTTATATTCTCGGTTTTTTTTTTGGGACATTT
>NW_024673601.1:0-467 GCF_008729295.1 Plectropomus leopardus | reverse complement strand
CCCCCCTCTATCCTGCGCTCCCACTACTCCTCGCTTACTACACCCCTGCCCCCCCTAACCCCACCTCTGAGCCTGCGTCAGAGCGTTTTGTGGTTGACATTTCAGCCGTCACTCTTAATTTATCCAGCACTCCTGACCTAGATGCCAGGTTGACTGGTGAGCCCCGCGCCGCGCCTGGGTGAGCTGCATGTGCCGCCCCGACTCTAGCTGCAGGCCCGGCAGCCCCCGTCATTACAAACATACACACACACGCAGACAGTGTGGCCTGGGATAGTGCGGTCTGGAATGGGATGGCAAATGTGCCTGGGGAAATAGGATAGGCTAGCTAGAGGAGTACACAGAGTTGTGTGTGTGTCTGCGTGTGTGTGTGTGTCTGCGTGTGTGTCTACGTGTGTGTCTGCGTGTGTGTGTGCGCGCGCGTGTGTGTGTGTGTGTGTGTGTGTGTGTGTGTGTGTGTGTGTGTGTGT
>NW_024673600.1:0-257 GCF_008729295.1 Plectropomus leopardus | reverse complement strand
GATAACTGGTACTAACACAACAGACAGCATAGATTCAGGTAACACTCAATGGACAAAAAAACCTGTGTAGCATAAAGCCACCAGGAGACACAGTTTCTTACTGGCAAGCTTAAGATGTTCAGCTGTAATATTATCCAGACCACAGGCCTTATTACTGGGTGGGGGTGGGGGCTGTGCGGCACTTCTTCTGCCACTAGACGGCAATACCTGTGACCAATCACACCTGAAGCACTTTTTGCACTTACTAAGGGTTTTTT
>NW_024673599.1:0-1524 GCF_008729295.1 Plectropomus leopardus | reverse complement strand
TGTGATGTTTGAGACATGATAATGAAAATCTCTTATTGTTTCCGCCCGGTCTCGAACCGGGGACCTTTCGCGTGTTAGGCGAACGTGATAACCACTACACTACGGAAACTTGATATCTAGCTTTGTGCTGCATCAAGCCAGAATCAGGTATTAGTCGTGCATGCTTGGTTCATAAGTGCTGAATGCGACCTATGGTCACGTTGTACAGTTTTAACAACGAGTTGTTCCAAAATGTGTCATATGTTTCCGCCGTTTTGAAACCGGGGACCTTTCGTGCGGGAACCGGATATAGTGATCACTAACTTTACTAACTTTTCCCGTTCATTGTCTATGGCAGTGATTATTATTACAGATGCAATATATTTTTGGCCAAAAGTGGAATTGTGGTGGCGCTGTTTCCCCCACTTTTTTAAAGAGATGAGTTTATCTTGTCCTTTGAGTGACAGACGACTGGAGCAGCAGTGATTTCAGTGGGGATTTTCCATTTCACTGTTTTTTTACGACTGCGGTGTCAAACGTAAAGTCAAACTCGACGAATGTAAGCGAGCTTCTTGGATCATCTGTGTGAGCGAGCCAGTGAGTCGGAGTCCGTGCTCGGGTACACTCGGCCGCGTTCGGCTGTCATTAGTCACTTCTACGCATGCTCTATGGGCTGGGTATTTTACACTTTTCTAAACCCAGAAAAAGAGTTTTCTCTGCTTCATGTGCCACTTAGCAGCTCTCATAGGAATGACGAGGCCCCGCCCCCACGGCTGTATCCAGATTTACAATAGATCCATGCTCCATAGGCCTGGCGTTTTCTGTGTGCCTCATTATAGTGTTGTGCAGTCTGCTGAGCCTCATGTACATTTGGCAAATCCATGTACTGCCTCATCAGTGTTGTGCATATAACCGAGCACACACACAGGAAATCAGGCCATGACTGTTACAGTGTTATTATTGTTGGCACTTTCTCTGCTGATTCAGCAATGTTGTTTCGCCATCTGACACAGACAAGGTGAGGTGATGCAGTGGGTTTGAATAGGAATCTACCCTCCCAGTCAGGGAATTGAACCCCAGTCTCCCGCGTGAAAGGCAGGGACACTCACCACTATACTAATGAGGAGATGTCTGTAGGAATTAGCCCTCCACGGAGTAGACGCGGGTTCGATTCCCGGTCAGTGCAACACCTTTTGGCAAGACTGAAATTGCAGTGTCAGGTTTGTTATGTAGCACATAATTGCTTTCAAAAAATAATTAGGAAAAAACAGCCCAAATTTCCTTGCAGTTCCCGTGTCTAGGCTGCTAATTTCGACAGGTAAGACACACTTTGGGCCCTGACACACCGAGCCCACGGTCGTCCGACGCTCAATGTCGGACCGTTGGTGAGCATTTGTCGACCTAGGTTTGGCTGTGTCTTGCACCGTTGGCTCCAGTCAGCAATTAACGGGCCTTGTCCTTGTACGGGGAAAATTTTAAAAAATCATGGTCAGGCTGAGCCTTGCAAACACATATAACCCTTACCTGGGAGGGAATAAATCTGGC
>NW_024673598.1:0-239 GCF_008729295.1 Plectropomus leopardus | reverse complement strand
GGCCAAAACGGCAAGGCTATAGTATGGCGAAAAAGTCAAATTTTGACAGCTCCTTAAAATGGCTCAAAACCACTTAGAATAACTTGTAGAAAAGCGCCAAAGCGCCCAAAGTGGAAATAAAGGCCAAAAAGCAGCAAAAAAACCCTCAAAATTTAGCATGTCAAAAAAATGGCCAAAAAGGCAAGGCTATAGTATGGCGAAAAAGTCAAATTTTGACCGCTCTTAAAAATGGCTGAAAA
>NW_024673597.1:0-325 GCF_008729295.1 Plectropomus leopardus | reverse complement strand
GGCCAACAAGGCAATAGTATAGTATGGCGACAAAAGTCAAAATTTGGCCGCTCCCAAAAATGGCTGAAAACAACATAGAATAGCTTGTAGAGATGCGCTATAGTATACAAAGTGAAAATAAAGACAGAAAGAGGCCAAAACAGTCATATTTTTGCACGTCGAAAAAAATGGCCAACAAGGCAATAGTATAGTATGGCGAAATAAAGTCAAAATTTGTCCGCCCCTAAAAATGGCTAAAAACACCATAGAATAGCTTGTAGACATGCGTTATAATATACAAACTGAAAATAAAGACCAAAAGAGACCAAAAACCTGATATTTTAGC
>NW_024673596.1:0-229 GCF_008729295.1 Plectropomus leopardus | reverse complement strand
AATAAAATTGACTTGACTTGACCTGACTTGAAAATTGTCAAATTTTGAACCGTCGTAAAAATGGCTGAAAACCACATATTATAGCTTGTACAGACGTGTTATAGTGTACAAAGTGGGAATGAAGGCCAAAAAAGTCCAAAAACTTAATAAGTTAGCATGTCCAAAAAATGGCCAAAAACGCCATAGTATAGTATGTCGAAAAATGTCAAATTTTGACCCGTTGTAAAAA
>NW_024673595.1:0-292 GCF_008729295.1 Plectropomus leopardus | reverse complement strand
TACTATACTATGCGGTTTTTGGTCATTTTGGCACCATGCTATATTTTGACTTTTTAGCCTTTTTTAACTCTTTTTTTCGACATACTACGCTATGGCGTGTATCTATGAGTTATAACAAGCAGTTTTCATCCATTTTTGGGACGGGTCAAAATTTGACATTTTTTGCCTTACACTCAAAGCACTTTCCCACTACACTGTCACATTCACACACTGGTGGCCGAGGTTATCATATAAGGTTCTGCCTTCTACTCAGTAAACATTATCATGCACTCACAACCCTCACAAAGCATCA
>NW_024673594.1:0-209 GCF_008729295.1 Plectropomus leopardus | reverse complement strand
CCAAACAGAGCCTGGGCTTGACCCACATCTTGAGGAAAAATTATGTCAGGTTTTCATCCAACACCACAACGCTCCAAAAACATAAAACCATCTCTGCGTACCGCAGGAACCACAACTTACAGGATCTTTTAGTACATAGCAAACTAAAACCGACCACGAACAGGGTACAAAGACTGTGTTTGGAATATAGACACATTCGGTTTGCGACC
>NW_024673593.1:0-289 GCF_008729295.1 Plectropomus leopardus | reverse complement strand
GACAGTGTAACAAGCAGCAGGGCCTCATATGGATGTAAACTCTGTGTTGACTGCAGGCAGGAGGATCGGGGCCCTCTCTGAAGTGTCAGGAGTGTGATGTGGCCCTCTGCAGCATCACAGATAGGAGCTGTTTTGCAGAATGGCACAGATAATGGGATACACAAACTACTGCAAAACAAAAAACGATGGGACTATTTTGGGGAAAGTGTGCCATTTTTTGAACTATAATAGTTTTAATGTTGTTTTTTTTTCACTTTCTGATTGAGAGACTGAAGTTTTAAGTGCATTA
>NW_024673592.1:0-730 GCF_008729295.1 Plectropomus leopardus | reverse complement strand
AAGGATGTCGTAGACCTTGTTTCAAATTCAAATAACTGCCAAAATCTGTGATCTGTGTGGCAATGACAATAAAAAGTGAGAACACTGTCAACACTGAAATATGATTGAAAGGCTACTCACTGACAAATTGGCAACACGTGAAGAGTTAGGATCAGAACATTTTGTGATACCTGTTGGCTATACCGGATTGACTGAAATATTGCCTTCACCCCAACAGGCTGATTGTTGTTGAGCCAATAGCCAGTGGGTTACAAGATTGACTCAAACTGTGTGATGAAGCCTTAAATATCAGTAAATAGTAAACTTAATAATTCAAATAATTGCAATGAAAACTTCCCGAAAAGTTTTTTCTCTCCTCCACCAACATGTTCAGTGCTTCCTCTTCCTCATAACTGTCTTTTTATGCGCACAGTAACAAGGTAGCTCATCCTTCAACTCCAAAGATGTAGCAGGCTCAAGGACAAATGCAATTTTAAACTTTGTTTTAAAAAATGACTAATAAATCTACAGTACCTTCAGTACAGTACAGTACCTTAGGGCACTAACACTGTGTCTTGTCCATCTATGAGTAAAGCTTACTATATTCTAATCAAATATACAATTTGTGAACTCATGCTCCAAGCATAGAGGCGGGCCTGAGAGAACAAGCGCTGACTGAAGAATCACATTTACAGCTATAGATAGGACACAGCCATAAATTTAGGAATTGCTTCAGTAATAGTAAGATAGG
>NW_024673591.1:0-228 GCF_008729295.1 Plectropomus leopardus | reverse complement strand
TTATCAGTCTGGAATACGTCAATGATTAGCTTTTTTATGTAGTTTTAAACTCACATCAGTCTGCACACAAAATGTGTTTTTCAGAATCAGGCTATGAAAAATATTATTCATTACCATAATTTTCAACTTTAATCAAGTTTTATCTTCAACCGACATCAGTCCCAATTATAAACATCAAATATTCAATGCTAGGTTTTTATCCTGATGTCTCAAAAAAAAAAAAAAAAC
>NW_024673590.1:0-458 GCF_008729295.1 Plectropomus leopardus | reverse complement strand
TTCACACCTTTCTTGCATAGAGATTTGTGTCTCAGTCACTGTGGGCAAAAGAGGCAGCTCTGATGAAAAACGCTCTCATGATCGCGTTCTGGGCGCTTACAGAGCCCTGAGGCGCTGGGAAAAGGCAGTTTTCAGCAAAAGACATGCACAGTGTAAATCTGCTAGTCATCCTCACTGCATGACAGTTCCTCACCAAAAAACACCTTTTCTATCATTTTAATCCATTTTCACAACTTTCTTGCATAAAGATTTGTGTCTCAGTCACTGTGGGCAAAAGAGGCAGTTCTGATGAAAAACGCTCTCATGATCGCGTTCTGGGCGCTTAAAGGGCCCTGAGGCGCTGGGAAAAGGCAGTTTTCAGCAAAAGACATGTACAGTGTCAATCTGTTGTTCGTCCTCACTGTGTGACAGTTCCTCACCAAAAAACACCTTTTCTATAATATTAATCCATTTTCACA
>NW_024673589.1:0-307 GCF_008729295.1 Plectropomus leopardus | reverse complement strand
CTTGTTGGTAGGAACTGGCTCCCTCAGCCATGATGCAGCAGCCGCTACGAGAGGTGTTATTACATCCAATAACTCTTCAAAAGTTGAGCAGCTGTAAAGTTTGAATTCACAATTCCTCTGTGAAATTTTGGACAATCACCTCTCAGAAATCCCTCGTGAAAGGATATGTCTTTCCATCATCGCTCCATAACACACCTACATCACCTTCGATTGGAAATAATGACGGCCAGTGTATTTCTAGGTGACAGCTGGTGTGGTGGCTGCAATAGAAATAAACCTGCTGATGCTTTGAACATCCATCGCCATG
>NW_024673588.1:0-1002 GCF_008729295.1 Plectropomus leopardus | reverse complement strand
AATTTCTCTGGTATGGCGTGTCTTGGCAGGGTATTTTAAGCTGTTTCAAGCTTTTTTTCAGCTGTTTTTGGGATATGTCAATTTTTGACATTTTTGCCTTACTATAGTCTTGGATTTTTGGTCATTTTTTCAACATGCCAAATTATGACGTTTTTGCAGGTTTCTGCAAATTTATCTGGTATGGTGTGTCTTGGCAGGGTATTTTAAACTGTGTCCAGCTGTTTTCAGCTGTTTTTGGGAAATGTCATTTTTTGACATTTTTGCCTTACTATAGTCTTGGATTTTTGGTCATTTTTTCGACATGCTAAATTATGACGTTTTTGACATTTTCTGCAAATTTCTGTGGCATGGCGTGTCTTGGCAGGGTATTCTAAGCTGTTTCCAGCTGTTTTCAGCTGTTTTTGAGATATGTCAAATTTTGACATTTTTGCCTTACTATAGTCTTGGATTTCTGGTCATTTTTTAGACATGCCAAATTCTGATGTTTTTGCCATTTTCTGCAAATTTCTCTGGTATGGCGTGTCTTGGCAGGGTATTCTAACCTGTTTCCAGCGGTTTTCAGCTGTTTTTGGGATATGTCAAATTTTGACAGTTTTTGCCTTACTATAGTCTTGGATTTTTGGTCATTTTTTCGACATGCCAAATTATGTCGTTTTTGCCATTTTCTGCAACTTTCTCTGGTATGGCGTGTCTTGGCAGAGTATTCTAAGCTGTTTCCAGCTGTTTTCAAGCTGTTTTTGGGAAATGTCAATTTTTGACATTTTTGCCTTACTATATAGTCTTGGAATTTTGGTCATTTTTTCGATATGCCAAATTATGATTTTGTTGCTATTTTCTGCAAATTTCTCTAGTATGGCGTGTCTTGGCAGGGTATTTTAAGCTGTTTCCAGCTGTTTTCAGCTGTTTTTAGGATATGTTAAATTTTGACATCTTTGCCTTACTATAGTCTTGGAGCTTTGGTCATTTTTTCAGCATGCCAAATTATGAGTTTTTTGGCCCTTC
>NW_024673587.1:0-422 GCF_008729295.1 Plectropomus leopardus | reverse complement strand
ATGAGTGTAATTGGCAATATACCCTTTCAAACTGAATTGTATTGCAATATTTACAAATGATGGGTACAGAGTTTAAGAGTTGAAATATTATCACTTGTACATGGCCTCAAAAAAAAAATCACAAAACAAAAACACCCTCAGAAAATGTAGTATTATCATTGTTACTGACCTGGGATACAATGAACAAGTGACCCCCAAGTGACTCAGGTGATCAAAGTAATTTTTTACAATATTTTCAGTGTATAAATATGGTCTTTTAAAATCAAGAAAAATATAAAACCTCTTCCACAAAATGCAGCAGGTCCAGGTGGTCCAGGTGGGTCTGTGTTGAAGAGCAGGGAAAGCAGAGCACTAGAACAGTGAAAGTTAATTTTGGCAATGAAACAAAAACTTAAACTGAAAAAAGGAAAGATTGGCATTAA
>NW_024673586.1:0-364 GCF_008729295.1 Plectropomus leopardus | reverse complement strand
CTCCTCGATCCTCCTCTTCTTCAGCTGCACCTCCTCCTGCACCTCCTTCCACAGGGCACACACCTCCTGCACACACACACACACACACACACACACACACGCACACACACACACACACACGCACACACACACACAGGATCAGGTCTTGATGGGGTCCAAACTCTTCACAGCTCACTGAGTATTTTAAATGAATCACAAATTCAGGATGAATTTAACCCTTCGGTGAGGTTTTCTGTTCCTGTTTATCACGCTTTTCTGTTTTTTTACTAATTTAAAAAACCTGTTCACCTGTACCTGTTCACCTGTTCACCTGTACCTGTTCACCTGTTCACCTGTACCTGTTCACCTGTACCTGTTCACCTGT
>NW_024673585.1:0-314 GCF_008729295.1 Plectropomus leopardus | reverse complement strand
CCTCTGAATGTGATTAAAAAATGAAAATAAACAAACATTTATACATAAATAAGCATATTTGACCTTTACTAAATAGCTAATTTTCCACACATAGGTGCAGATGCCATCAGAATTATATGTTATCTACAAAACCTTCCTCATAATTATAAGTATACAGGAAACAGAGTACAAAAATTGTATTATTAATTAGTACTAAAAGAAAATTAATAATTTAATGTTTGAAAGTAGTATCACAAAATGTTCTTCATGAAGAAATAACACAGCCCCAATATAACTTCAGTGAAACTAATCCCACAGATCATTTGATTATGGTC
>NW_024673584.1:0-200 GCF_008729295.1 Plectropomus leopardus | reverse complement strand
CCTGTGAATTCTGGGAGACCCTGCAATTTTGTCAAATCACTGCAACTATACAGAATTCTTAACTATTTAAACCGGTTAAAATCTGATTTTCACTGTATGTCTGCCCACAACTAATCCACTCAGTTCCTCAGTTGCCCTCTAAGTATTTCTGAGTGGCTCTGATGTTTTACAAAGAAGACTTTGGACCAGCAAAGCTATTT
>NW_024673583.1:0-327 GCF_008729295.1 Plectropomus leopardus | reverse complement strand
TAGTCAGAGTTTAGTGTTTTACTTTGTTGCTTTGATTCAAAGCACATTGAGGTGTTCTTTCTTTTCTAAACTGCTTATTCAATACAAACTCCAATTACCTGATCCTTTTGATTATGTTTAGGATGTGGGGTAAGATGATGATGTCTTGTGACAAGATCATGTTGATGGGAAGGGAGGGCAGAATAGATCACAGCTGCCTAGTCAGA
This sequence comes from Plectropomus leopardus, assembly GCF_008729295.1. Classification (NCBI taxonomy): domain Eukaryota; kingdom Metazoa; phylum Chordata; class Actinopteri; order Perciformes; family Serranidae; genus Plectropomus; species Plectropomus leopardus. The sequence goes on along the minus strand of NW_024673583.1, from coordinate 121 downwards.
GTTTAGTGTTTTACTTTGTTGCTTTGATTTAGGGCTGGGCGATAAATCGATTTTATCGATTAATTCGAATTTGTACTTAATGTCGATTTGTTTTAATGAAAATTGATTTTCTCATCAACAT
>NW_024673582.1:0-344 GCF_008729295.1 Plectropomus leopardus | reverse complement strand
CCTCTTCTCCACAATCGACCTTTTAACAAACGCAAATTTTAATAGACCCTCCAAGACACCAAGTCACGCCCTTTGTGAGGACTTTGCAGACCACTTCAGAAGTAAAATCAATGACATCAGATCAAGTCTTTTACCGCATCAGATTTTAAGTGTTGACTCACCCAGATCATTGATTTTACCGGAGGAAATACTGGAGAGTTTTGCCCTGGTCGATGCGAGGACACTTGGTCGAGTTTTCCCTAGTAAAGCCCACAACCTGCCTCTCAGACCCAATTCCCACTCCATTTTTTAAAACGTTTTATGGATTCTTTGAGGAACAATTGTTATACATGGTGAATTGCTCT
>NW_024673581.1:0-209 GCF_008729295.1 Plectropomus leopardus | reverse complement strand
TTGAGTGATCGCCATTCATTATGTTGCAGTTCCTGTACATAACATGCCAGAATGGGTTGAATAGCATCTCTCATCATTTCCCTCTCTCCCTCCCTCTCATAAAAAAAATACAATATCCGGTCATTTCAATCTTTACAAGTGCAGCAGAAGTAATCATAATGTAATTAAAAACTCATTCAGACAGCATCCGAGGTGAATCCCCTGAGGTG
>NW_024673580.1:0-278 GCF_008729295.1 Plectropomus leopardus | reverse complement strand
GTGAAAACACACCGAGGGGGACAACAGGTCCCCTCCGTGTCCCCCCCGCGGTGATCCGTGGAGGGGCAGGCCGGGGACCGAGCGGTGAAATGCGGGTGTTGGTTGTTGGTTTGTCCGCTGTGTGGACCCCCTCCTCCCCTCCCCTTATAGGCTGCTGTTTACTGTAAGTTGGTTAGAAAGTAGGCTGGCGTTATGCAACACACACACACACACACACACAGCCATATACAGCCGGAGAGACACGCACACACACACACACACACACACACACACACACA
>NW_024673579.1:0-206 GCF_008729295.1 Plectropomus leopardus | reverse complement strand
TCATCGTTTCACCTTTGACACATTTCGTGTGTTTTGACATATTTGGGAAAAGAGGAAATCAGAGCGATGTGAAAGTTCATTTTTAGGGTAATGATGTCATAAAGTATGACATCACACACTGAAATCCTAAAAACAGTCGGAGTATTTCTGTTGTCGAAGATCTGCGCAGGCTCGTGCTCTTCTTCTGTGGTGTCATTACAAAGTTA
>NW_024673578.1:0-263 GCF_008729295.1 Plectropomus leopardus | reverse complement strand
ATCTAATCTTTAAACTTGCTAACTTGGACCACCACATCTCTACATTGTGGTTAAGCTGAACTGATTGACTCAGGTTGCAGTATATTAATATTTACAGTTATGTCATCATTGACTGCATATTGTCACATATACTACATGCTATTCTATATTTTATTTGTCTTAACTTGTATAAGATTCGGCTACATTAATGACACATTTTAGGTTGACTGGAACAGATTGTGTTACCCTGGCTGCATCCTGGATCAAGGACATTTTAAGTTCTG
>NW_024673577.1:0-2535 GCF_008729295.1 Plectropomus leopardus | reverse complement strand
GTTTTAACTATTGCTCACTTTTGTACAATATATTTTTTTAAGCTCCGCTTGTTCATCGCTTGTTGCTTGTTGCCCATGCGGCCCCGAGTCAACTTGAAGTGAGGCGACACTGGCTGTGGCTGCGTTTTTTTTTAATATCAACGTAACATTGCCACCTGTGCATCTATTATGTATGCGGATAACTGCATTAGTGGGAACATTTCAGTGTATACTTAGTTAATGTTATTATCTTAAGCTTTCAGGCAACATTATCACCCCTAAAAATACTATTGGTGAGAAATGAACGAGGAGGAGGAGAGGAAAAAATGACGTGTAAACAGTTATTGATTTTTCTGAACGGTTATGATTTGTTATCCATGTACCCGTTTACACGTGTAGATGTTGACATCCCTACTCAGCACACGTGATTTGTTTCATTCTTTTGTCAACAACTATGCAAATCATTTAATTAAGGCACATATAAAACAAATTGCAAATGAGCCATTTAGAAAGTGTAGGTGAAAAGTTTTTTCATCTTTGTAAGATGTCATAGAAACCAGCTGTGTGCTCTTAGATTGATGGAACTTAATGTTGAACTAAAACATCACCTTTCTGTAAAAACCTTATGTTAATTTGTGTTATGGTTCGAGATACAAGTACCGGCACTCTAACAACCTACGCAGTTCATTATTCACACAAGAAGGCCAGGTGATGTAATAAAATGCTTTACCAAACTCCCCAAAAAAAACCTCACACAGAAAAACAGCCTTGTGACAGCACAATAGCCAGACATTTTCCAAAAAGACCCCATTCCATATGCACTGAAGCAACATGGCAGAGTGAAGCAGTCAGTGCTGGATCACTGACTATGAGACAGCTATACAGAGTAAGATGCAACGCATACAAAAGGTACTAACATTAAGGAGCACAGTGTCTAATATAGCTTTAAGATACAACACAAGCTTTACAGGATGGATCATTTCTTAAATAAAATACACATTAACATGTACAGCTCTCAATCATTGTGCTGAGACCAAGTGACTGAGAAGGCCAGAGCTGGTGAGAGCTACAGTAGCCCCGGGAGGATGGTTTATTGATCGGTAAAGCCCCTGTTAGGTGTGTTACAGTTGGCCCAGGCGCATCTCTGATTGACTTAGTGTGATGAGAGCATAATTAAGACTGCAGCACATTAACAGATGGCTGCAGTATCACACAGAGAGTGAGTTGGAGAGAGGATGCCTGCTGTGCATATTATAGCATACTGGATGGCCTTACCAAAGTATACAGTAGAGACACATCGACCACAATGTACAGCGTCTCATAGGGCTGGGGGATATGGAGAAAATCTAATATCACAATACTTTAGACCAAATACCTCAATATCAGTATTGCAAGAATATTGTTGGTATTGGTGCTTTCAAAAAGTACTTACGCTGTTAAATCTTTGATAAATAATTATCAGTAATGTGAATAAAATGCCTACGTGGGTTAAGGCAAATGATAAAACAGCTACAATACTTTGGCAAATTCAGAAAATTACATCACTTTACTGTGACGCAGCCTTTAAAACCAGGAAAACACAACACTTAACACAATATCATAATATCTACAGTCTAAGACGATATCGTGTTTTATATCGGGTTATGGATGGATGTAATATCAACATTTTTTCAGGCCCTAGCAGCTCATCAGTTGATACGCGGCACACATCTAGCCAGGATCTGGGGAATAAATGAGATAAAACTGCTGTTTTTCTATCGCCGCCACCAATGTGCGAGCTGTTATCCTTAAGTCACCCAAAGCTTGTCTGTGTAACTTTTCTTGTTATTGTGCTATTGTAAGATATCACAATTTGCTTTAAATTGTGTCATCATTTGTTGAAAACTAACACCGGAGAGAGAATTTCCTCTAGCATGGAATCGTGTATTAACTGTATTCCCTGTTTTGTCAAGCCATTTTACATGCAGGGCACCCAATGGGTTAGTGGGTAATGCGGGCGCCCCATGTGCAAAAGGCAATGTCCTTGCCGCAGCAGCTGCCGGTCAGCTTCCAGCCAGTGTCCCTTTGCTGCATGTCATCCCCTCTCTCTCCCCCTTTCACACTTGCTCTGTCCTTTCAAATAAAGGCAAAATAAGCCAAAAATAAATCTTGAAATAAAACGCAATTACACATGAAGACTACTGTACTATCAACTTAAAAATATAGCAGATTTACAATCTGTCACAGTATGACATGTAAAACTTGTCTTTAGCAATTTTGACTGCTGTAATGTGTCTCTAGCTGTCTCTTTACAAAGCTGACAGCTGCAGCTGATTCAAAATCTTAGTCCCCTCTAAATCAAACTTAAAATATTTCTAGCTGTTTATAAAGCACCGAATGATTAACTGCAAATATACATTTATGATTTAAGGCATAAACATACAGTATGTACTTTTATATTGCATTACGCTGTCTTTTAAAAAAGGGTCTCAAGTTCTAATCATAATAAACTGTTCAACAAAAATACTCTTACTACTACTACTACTACTACTACTACTACTACTACTACTACTACTA
>NW_024673576.1:0-217 GCF_008729295.1 Plectropomus leopardus | reverse complement strand
TGTGCTGAATATTTGTGTGTGTGTTTGTGTGTGTGTGTATGGGGGGGGTATGTGATTGATTCAGAGGCAGAAGGCTGATTGCTTTCTTCCACATCCCATCAGAAAGCACAGTAATAACAAGCGAGATACCTTCATAGGGGAGTTGTTTGTGTGTGTGAGTTGGGAGTCAGTGCATGTTGATTACTGTTGATCTACTGGGTTGTTGTGACTGTGTGTG
>NW_024673574.1:0-248 GCF_008729295.1 Plectropomus leopardus | reverse complement strand
ATTTAGTTTGAACTGAATTTTAATTCTAGGACTTTTCTAGGATTTCTGGACCTTTCTAGAATTTTTGGACATTTCTTGGATTTCAGGACATTTTTGGTATTTTAAGACATATCTATGATTTTAGGATGTTTTATTGATTTAAGGACATTTCTAGGATTTCGGCCGTTTTAGGATTTTAAAACATTAAGGGGTTTTTTATCTTGAATGAAAAAATGGTTGGGGCCGTATGTCGAGTATCAGTGCTCTAC
>NW_024673573.1:0-528 GCF_008729295.1 Plectropomus leopardus | reverse complement strand
GTCTGTGGTGTGGGGGGGTCTGTAAGAGTATATGGTCCAGACTTCCAGACAGTCTAATTTAATAATCCCACCAGTTGTTTACAGCAGTGAATTAGGTTAATCTAGCTGCATATTTGCATAAATGTGCATTTATGAATAATTAGTGGGCCATGGGGGGGGGTGACGCGTGGCCAGACTATTGTTGCCGTTGCCAACGGTAACAATAGAGAAGCGAAAACAATGAACAACAAACCGGCGGGGAGCTGTAGCCGTCTGCCTCAATTACTGCTATCGCTTACAGCCGACCTCAGCCTGCTGCTCCTCCTGCTGCTGCGCCTCCTCCCCGTGAGCAGCAGCAGCAGCAGGAGGAGGTGCGGCAGCAGGAGGAGGTGCGGCAGCAGGAGGAGGTGCGGCAGCAGCCTCGGCGTCCTGAGCAGTTTTGGGAGTCTCTCAGCAGCTGAGTCAGTCTGACTTTAGTCAGTGAGTCAAAGATCAGACACTGATGGATGGATGGATAAATAGATAGATGGATGGATGGATGGATGGATG
>NW_024673572.1:0-252 GCF_008729295.1 Plectropomus leopardus | reverse complement strand
TAAACTAGGAAACAAAAACACAATAACAAGTCAAATTAACATTTTCCATCAATTTCCTCGATTGTGTCATTCTGCAGCGGCTCCGCGTTTCGCGCATGCGCGGTTACGGCGTGTACCCACCAAACGCGATGAAAAATGATCGCGCCTCAAGATTACATACAAAGTCAATGCAAAGACGCGATTTGACGCGTCATTTTGCCGGGCGACGCGATGGACGCGATTGCGCGGCGCGTTGGACGCGAAATTCGCGTC
>NW_024673571.1:0-294 GCF_008729295.1 Plectropomus leopardus | reverse complement strand
CACGCATCCAAATTTCTAAATTACCTTTCGATTCTTTTACGTAGTGGAATTATTTCGTTTGAATTATTTTATTTCACTAAAGAGAAAGGTGGACTCCAAACAAAATACTTCATGTACAATTCAGTTGTGACTGAGAATAGCCAGACAATCTGATCTCGCTGATAGCTAAAAGAAAGGATGAAGATTTTGTCTTGTAGAATAGGGTGTCATCGGCATATCAGATTTTTTTTAGATAGTATAAATAAGATGATACCAGACATGCTGTATATATATGTGTGTGTGTGTGTGTGTGTC
>NW_024673570.1:0-395 GCF_008729295.1 Plectropomus leopardus | reverse complement strand
ACGAATTCAGTGGAGCAAAGGAATCTTGCATTGGCCTGGAATCGAACCCGGGCCTCCCGCGTGGCAGGCGAGAATTCTACCACTGAACCACCAATGAAGAAATATCATTTATATGAGCGGGAACAAAGGCTGAAAAACACTTGCTCCAAACACGCAGCAGAGAGACCGGATACACGGGAAGGTTAGCGGAGGAAAACCACTGGAGGAAGGAACAGAGTGAAACACTACGGAACGAGGCAGAATGATCTGGCAGAGAAGTGAAGAGCAGCTTTTCTGGAGGAGCTGATTGCTCCAAAGGCCTGGGGTTTTCTGTGTGCCTCATTATAGTGTTGTGCAGTCTGCTGAGCCTCATGCACATTTGGCAAATCCATGTACTGCCTCATCAGTGTTGTGCA
>NW_024673569.1:0-218 GCF_008729295.1 Plectropomus leopardus | reverse complement strand
CTTTCATTCAAGCTGCCACTCTTCTCCACAGTGACTGAGAAACAGGTCTCTATGCAGGAAGAGTGTGAAAATGGTTTAATATGATGGACAAGGTGGTTTTTGGTCAATACATTATATACAGTGATGATTATGAGCAGACTTTCACTTTGCATGTCTCTTAGTGAAAAGGGCCTTTTTCCAGCATGCCTGCGCTGAATAAGCGTCAAAAGCGGATTTTT
>NW_024673568.1:0-433 GCF_008729295.1 Plectropomus leopardus | reverse complement strand
TGTGTGTGTGAGTGCTCTGTGTGTGTGTGAGTGCTCTGTGTGTGTGTGAGTGCTCTGTGTGTGAGTGCTCTGTGTGTGTGTGAGTGCTCTGTGTGTGTGTGAGTGCTCTGTGTGTGTGTGAGTGCTGTGTGTGTGTGAGTGCTCTGTGTGTGTGTGAGTGCTCTGTGTGTGTGAGTGCTCTGTGTGTGTGAGTGCTCTCTGTGTGTGAGTGCTCTGTGTGTGTGCGCTCTGTGTGTGTGTGAGTGCTCTGTGTGTGTGTGTGCGCTCTGTATGTGTGAGTGCTCTGTGTGTGTGAGTGCTCTGTGTGTGTGTGTGAGTGCTGTGTGTGTGCGCTCTGTGTGTGTGAGTGCTCTGTGTGTGTGTGAGTGCTGTGTGTGTGCGCTCTGTGTGTGTGAGTGCTCTGTGTGTGTGTGTGAGTGCTCTGTGTGTGTGA
>NW_024673566.1:0-1004 GCF_008729295.1 Plectropomus leopardus | reverse complement strand
ATGTTTTCAAAAGAAATCGCACCAATTAGCTGAGAGTTTAAGAGTTCAAACACTTACGAAAGGCATCTGAAAATAGCAAGTAAAGGGAGGTTTCAAAGGGTTAACAGGGCACCTCTGTGTCAGCAGGTCCATGTGAAGTAATTCAACAAACTACACAGGTGATATAATCTTCAGGTCGTAAATAAAATGTCAAAGCCCTTTATCATGTGAAGAAATCGACCGTGACATCTGGAAAGATGTTCTGATTATTCTACCACCTCAATCCAGTTTTTCAGTCCAGCTTGTTGGAACCTGCAGACATCCTGATGTGCTTTCTGCCAGCGGGAATGTGTGATATACTGCCAGGCGAGTGGGGCATGTGGGTGGTGAGTTTAAATAAGGTGGTTTTGGGTAAAGCGAGCGTGTGCCAGGCTTTTTTATTTTGCTGAGTGTTGTGTATCCAGATCCAGGAGTTTGAGCACATCAATGGCCGGTGGAGTCTTCCAGAGCTCAAGCCCGAGGTCGTCATTGACAAATCCTCCTCCAGGGCCTCCTCCCCAGCCGTCAAGACCGCCACGCCCACCCCGGAGGCCAGCTATAACAACACACCTTGCACCTCAAAGCCAGGTAACCACATTTACCAGAGCCAGCAGGGGGCACTGTGAGTAAAGGGCAAGCTGCAGTAACGTGTGTGTGTGTGTGTGTGTGTGTGTGTGTGTGTGTGTGTGTGTGTGCGCGCGCAGCAACCCCTGCTCCTTCAGACAAGCTGGAAAAGAACGGGAAGGAGGGAGAGAAGGAGGAGGAGAAGGAGGAGGGCAGCGAGGCTCCACCTGACAAAGAGAAAGTGAAGGAGAAAGAAAAGGATGAAGGCAAAGAGATGGACAGCAACCAGACTGCCGAACCTGAAGAGGTGGGACAATTATCAATCAATAAATTAAATAAAGTAAAATAAAAATAAAGAAAAAAATGAATAATAACAATAATACAAAAAAAAAGAATAATAAACTTTATTTTTAAAGCACTTT
>NW_024673565.1:0-631 GCF_008729295.1 Plectropomus leopardus | reverse complement strand
CCCTGAACCTGCAGGGAGTCGCCAGGGTGAGAAACTACAAACTCTTCGGTCTTTTTGAACAAACAGAAATGTAACCGTTAATCACATTTTAAGGGAGCGTTTGTTAAGTTAAATAGTTTTTTAATTACTGAGGAGGAACTTAAGTTTATTATTGTGGCTTAGAGGAGGGACGAGCAGCTTTAAATGGTTGTATTTTGTATTTATTTTACTGCTGATTTTAAAAGGAAACACGGCTTTCAAAGCTGTGTGTGTTTTGTTTAAAAATCACTGAAATCACAAAATCTATCAAAACTGTGAAAACTTTTTTCTCCTGATTTTTTTTTTTTTTTTACTTTTTCTTTTCCATTAAATTTTGGCTTTTTTTTTGCTTAAGAAATGTTTGTTTTTTATTAAAAGAAAATGAAAAAAATTGGACAAAAAGGCATTTTTCTTCCTTAAATAGTTTAAATGGGTCTTTTTTTGTGATTTTTGTTTCTTTAAAATTTGTTGCTTTTTTTTATAAAAACATTTCGTCTTGATTTTTTCCCCCTTTTTAAAAAAAATTAAATTTGTGTTTTTTTCTTATATTTGACTTTTTCCTTAAAAAAATCTCAATAATTTTTTTTGTTGTTGTTGTTTTCATCTTGTGAAA
>NW_024673564.1:0-216 GCF_008729295.1 Plectropomus leopardus | reverse complement strand
TAGCTTATTTTTAATTAATTATTAAAACTACGAGAATGATTGAAATCTACTATTTTGTTTTGTAATTTGTGGGACATTTTTTGCCAAGTTGCTCTTTGGTTTTTTTTTGTTTTGTTTTTAAGAAATCACACCAGTTTCAAAGGTTTAAATTTTTGAGTATTTAAGCGTTTGAGTGTAACATAAAGAAAGTGGTGTTGATCCAAACTTTCTGGCATG